>NC_056729.1:120837246-121019746 GCF_019279795.1 Protopterus annectens
GAAGAGAGTTCAGTAGAAGAAAGTGTAGAATTTTACCTTTCAGTTTGTTTCATTAAGGAAAAAAATAACCCTTAAGACAGAAGGAGGAGAAATGGAATTGTGAAAAGAAGGTTTGATAAACAGATGCTAGAAAATGACAGGCAGGTATTCAGGGACTGGAAAGAGGGATGTGGGAGATAATGGGCAGGGGAAATGGCGGTGACAGGCAGAAGTAATCATATAAGAGATAGACATCATACTCAGTAAATATAATATGAATCAGTTGACAGTAGAGGTGCTTAAAGATTGTGAAGTATAATTGAAAATGGTCTCTTTTGTTGATGTTCATAACTGCTTTTGTAAAACTTGTTGACTAGTAAGTTACTGGATTTAGTAAGTATAACTGACTATAACTGGACATGCTGAGGTGGACATACTGCCACCAAGGAAAATCATCTACAATATATCTTTGTATGAATATAATATAAGGGATAGCTATGTAAGTTTTTGTCTTTTTATTTGAGTTTGTGAATGAGAATGTATACACCTGTATGCATGTGTCTGTAATGTAAGTTGTGGAAGACATCATCATCATCACAAACCCTATTTTTTCCCATTTTCCTCATTGGTGAGGGTGTCATGTCAGCTGTTGCCATCTCTCTTGATTTAATTCAAAAGACTTGAAATAAGACTTGAAGACCCTTTTACTATTCTGAAAGTGTTTTCGTCTTGTTCCATTTCTTTAATCTCCTGTGTTTTTAATATGGAGGCTCAGTAGGGAATGCAAATGGTCAGATAATTTAGAAAGCTGTGATATATCCAGGAGATACCTTATCCAAGCTTAAATTCTGATTGTGCAAAACCTTAAAGATCATAGGATTAACTAATACAACAGTCTTCATATAATAAAATGGAGAAAATCAGCCTCTCCTGATATTCTGACTAGTCATCCAAGATTTTTAAATTTTCACTCAGATATTTAACAGGATAAATTACATACTTTAAGTGCACTTTTCTGAACCCTAATGCCTAATTTCAAAGGAAACCATTCTGGCTTTCAGTCCTCAAGGAATCCACTAACTTGAAGACACCATGGCATTAATAATTGGGAAAGCATATTGTATAACAGGTCATCTATTCTTCACTTCAACTACAAGATATCTGGATCTTCTATAAACCGAATTTACGGTTTTATAATTTGAATAAATATGAAGCCAACTAAAAAAATAATGAAATTATGGAAAAAATCAAGCAACATGTGATACAAGTGTCAAATGGTCTAAGTAATTAAAGACTGATATATGCCATAAGAAAAAGATGTTTACCGCATTTTGTAACCACAGTTTCTACACTACAGTTGCCCTTTGAAATCTGTAAAGAAGCAAAAAAGGAGTTTCAGATCAATGTTCTAAACAAGTGATTATAATGCTTTGGCATTTTTGAAAAGGCTATTAACTTTGTTCCTTAAAATATACAAAGCAAAGATGTGCAATCTTTAGATGATGAATGAAAATCATGACTCTTCAACTCTGTCTGGAACTAGCAGCAATATTGAGATAATCCGCTTGTAGATGGATGCCCCACTGACTCTCCTTAGTCTGTCCAGTGCTCAAGCAGGTAATTAAGATAGCATGAAGTAAGGAATAAGGAACTAGTCATTATTCATAATTCTACAATATGTAGCCTGTTATAAGAATCATCTTTAATAAGGTAAACATAAATAGATTCTGGTATACAAATAGTATACTAAACTGATTATCTATCAAGGGACTCAAAATAAATAACTTAAGGCAATGCTCAGTTCAGGTACTTGGCGACGATCCGGACAGTTGCCCAGGGCCCCAAACTCTTGGGGGCACTCCTTTTACTAGAAAAAACATTAACAGGCAGAAGTTACATTCCTTACTGAAGATAAAGTGGGCAGATTAAAAAGATAGGAAGTACATTTAAATAAATTGCCTCTTTTACTGCTACTAAGCCTAAATTTAGTTAAAAAACTCCAGCATGAATATTTATATAGTTAAAATAGATTGACAGGTTAATGCATTTCAGGGTTATGTCCAGTACTGGTATAGCCTGTTACTGCATTTCTGGGTTATACTCAGTACTGCTATAAGTTTTGGCAGATGTGTGACTTCTGATCCTACAAAGAATAAAGCAGGTAAATAAAGTGAAAGCTATAATAATCAAACAACTTTACTATGTTTTTAGATTATGTGGTCAGTATTAGGTGGTGATATTTGAAGCAAAGCTGAAATATATTAATCTGGCCATTAGTATGTGCTGCTAGGCTTAGCAAGGCTACTGTAAGTTTGTGTGAAGCAAAGTAGAAAAATTACAGTGTCCATTATTTTTATGATGATCAGACATCTGAGGTGTAGACAGTAAACAAACTGTAAGACTATAATTGCTGAGTACTTGGGCTCTCTGCATGAAAGAAAGATACTACCTATGCTCTTGTTTGTTGAAGGTAAAACTCATTATCCTGGTTCTGCAGTAAATGTATATTTACGTGAAACAAGCTAGAATACATTACTGTAATTACTATCAGTTTTTGAAGTCAATATTTATTTTTATTCCAGCATGGCAATAATTGCCAGGGTATTCATGTTGACTCAACAGACTTTCAGAAAAGTTACACAGTTCAGAACTATATTAACTAAAAATCAGTTTTACTAATCAATAAAATATTTTTGCAAAGGCAAATCCAACTACACCAATGGTCACATAACAGTGGTCAAAAGGTCAATGCCAACGATTGCTGAAAGTAGTTTCAGTGATATTGATTTGCCCAGAAGGAAAGTCAAGCAATTTTCCTTCATACAATCATCTGTTATTCATTGCTGGGCATGGAAGTTATTTATAAGGATAAAAGTGACTAATCCTGCTCTTGTATGATCAGGTTAAACAGTCATATTTGTAAGGCTAGTGTACATGTACATGAAATAAGTTGGATTACTCTACTGTGGAACTGTGTGTTTCCTGTGTAAAACAGAGTTGAAGTAAATTACTGTGGCCATGACATATTTTGTTTTTAATTTATTATAACCAGACATCTAGGTTTCCTCTATTTATAGAAGATGTAGATGACTTACCTGCCTAAGTTGATCAGTCATTAATCTGACCTTATCGGAATAGTGTATGCTTCTGTTTACCAAACTGGCATACTTTACTGCAGAGTTTTTGAGTCAATATGACAAAAAATATTTATTTCTGATTCTGTTTGATCACACTCAAACAGTCACTGATCTGGCTTGGCAGCTGCAGTGTTGCACATTGCATTTGCTAAAATCAGAGTAAAACAATCATTGCTATTGCGTGTGTGTGTGTACATGTGTGTGTGTGTGTGTGTGTGTGTGTGTGTGTGTGTGTGTGTGTGTGTGTGTGTGTGTGTATGTGTGTGTGTGTGTGTGTGTGTGTGTGTGTGTATGTGCTCATTGTTAGATAAGCCTGGCTTGCCAGCAGCAATATCAATATATATGGGCATGAGTGAAAAAACACATTCTTAATTTATCTATAGACACACACAGTAAGTAACACTTCTGTCTAGTAGTCATAAAATAATTTATGAGCATATACTTTCAAATATAATGCATGAATTGAATCACATAACATATAGAACCTCAAAGCTACTGACGGCTTGACAACCCTTAAGACAAACTTGCTATTTTTTTCAGAATTGCCCGATTATGGAATTCCCTGCTCCCCATTATCACCCAGCTAGAATCACTAGAACTTTCTAAAACTGCACTAAAATACCATTTGTCTCAATAATCATATATGCCCTTGAACACAAATCTCTAAGTCACCATAAACAATATGATTTCATTCTATTCATTCTTTCCTTTCTCCTCCACTAAGGATCTCTACAAATTACTATGATTCCTCTCCGTTTTTCCTCTAACATATCATATTCTTGCTACTGTCTCCTATAAAACTCCTGTTTGATCTTAATATGTTTCAAATGTACTATATATCTTGAATTTATCTATAATGTAGTTTGATTATTTTATGTGTTGATCTACTACACTGTTTATACTAACATCTGTTTGCTAATGATTATTTGCAAATGATTATTTATCATTTTATACTTTGTCTATTGTTAAGAATACTGTAAAATATGTTTGTGGAGCTTTTCTACCTCTCTATTGAAAATGGGTTTCTGACCCAGTGGACTTTCTTGGTTAACAAATGCCAATAAATAAATACATAAATAAATAAGGTACTGGAATCTAAATTCAGATGTTCATTCTGTTTCTCACTGAAGCAGAAGTTATAAAACAATATATATATATATATATATATATATATATATTTTTTTTTTTTTTTTTTTTTTTTTTGCTGTGAGGCATCACTATTAGCATTATGTCCTCCCAACTAAAGAACCAGAAATACATTCCTTTTCTCACAATGCAACCTTTCCCAGCTTATTAATGCCTCCTCTAGAGTGAACCCATCCACAGTGAATAACTTCCTACTAGATATCTTCATTTCAAATAAGCCTTAGAGTGTAAAGGTTTAAAGATGTTTACATAAAAACCCTCAATGAGCATCTCCTGTTCCATCTATCCTCACAAAAAGCTCTGTACTAATAAATGAAAGAAAAAAATACCTACATGTAAAGAAGACACAATAATATCTGAGCTGTATAACATAAAATGATCTACCTTCCCTCAGATAACCAACCCAATCACAGCTCTGCAAATTGCTAACTCGCTCACTAATGGTGGCCCTCATACAGACACATCAGAAATAATGAAGTGCCTGAAAAGACAAAATTGTCCTATAAACATACTATCAAAACACTGGGCTCAAGCCTGGTTACACTGAAAATCCACCCATAACCCACAAGATAATAACTCATTCCTTTTACTAAGACATGGATGGAACCTCAAATTTAAGGAAGAAAATCCCCCCTATCTGTAACTTAAACTTCAAACTTCTTCCCCAAACAATTCCCAAAAATAATGAATGTTTCTTTAGATACTCATGCAAGTCTTCAAAACATTAGGCCTCAGTCTTCTGCAAACTTTCATTCATGATCTCTAATGCTCCAGCAATTCTTCTTAATCACTTTCTAATATTAATACTCCATCTCAGCAAAGTACTTCCTTATTACATTCTGTACCCATCCTCCCTCCTTCCTCACCTCTTCTATAGAAATCCCTCATGTTTCTCCATTTTCTGTGCTATTATATTTCACAGACATGTCATCCAGTTTGGTAAAATCCCATTGAACCCTGATGTAAACAATAAATCAAATCAACATAATATAAACTCTGCATTCCTAAAATGGGTATTAAACCCATATCTAAACCTCTTATACAAATGCTTCATCTTCAGTCTCCACAGGCATAAACCTCACCAAATTCATCATGTGTTCATCATACTTAAACACTCACTTTATCCCCTTTAGACTTCTTGTCTTATACCACATATTTGAAGGACTGATTTACAATTAAGTGGTCAAACATATTAACAAGCATAATGTCTGATCTGAATCTTAACATGCATTCAGAAATTGTCATAACAACCTAACTATACTTCCTGCAGTATCAGACAAGTTTTACACAGTAGTGGAAAATAGCTGGCTTACAGGAGCCATATTTATAGATCTATGGCAATCCTTCAACAGTGTTAAACACAAAATGCTTTTAAAGACATCAAGACCATTAACTTCAGTATCAACGCAACTAAATTGGTTAAACACGTATTTATCAACAGAACCTTTATATATAGTTGGGCAAAGTTACAGCTGATGAGGTCACATTTATGACAAGTATGTTTCAAGTAATAGTGACTTGCCCAATATTAACTTCTTTCTTTACTAATACTATAAATTCAGACCAATAACTCAGTTATTCCCTCTTGTAGCATCACCATCTAGGCAGACAATGATATTCTCTAGAGACATGATCCCCCTTCTGCAGAAGTGCAGAAATGCATTTAACAAAACTTTGACAACCTCTAAAAATGGCTAGTCAGAAGACAGCTTACTCTGAACATGTCCAAAACAACTATAACCTATAGCACAAACATAAAAACTTGCCAAAACCAACAGTATCAGGTTAATGACTCTAAAAATGTTATGTATAAATATTGTAGACTATTTCAAATATATTGACTTCACATTAGACCCTTCTCTATCTTTTAAACACAATGCAAACACTTACACTGCTGACACTTGCATTGGTGAAGTTTCTTTGCAACTTTAAGCATCCTATGCCAGAGCCTACCTCCTCACTACTAATAGCAGAAAAGTTATTGCAAAGAATAATTTTATTCTTAGAGTTGAATATGTCCTAGTTATTGTCTCCAATCACTGATTGTACAATGACAACATTCAAGCAGTATTAAATACAGTATGTGTCTTTCTCAACATGTCTACTTAAACTCCATTCCTCTTCCCCACTAAATGCTGTAAGTTGCTTGTAAATGACTACTCCATGCTATTACACCACACTTATCTGCCTTTACAGAAATAAAGATACTCTAAAGAGATAAATGGTTTCCCGAGATTTTTTCTTCAAGCATCAAGAATTCCATGCCAACAGGACTTTGTTCATCCTACCTCTATGATCAAGAACACAGATGAATGGACACCAAGTGCTACTTATCTTAAGGTTTAGGTAGCTAAATTTTTTTATATTAGTTTGGCTCACCTTTGGACCCTCAGGTGGTGAGATTATCTACTGTCAGGACCATCCAAACTCTGGGTAACTGTATTAAGTTACTCCCACTTTATAAATATATAAAAGGGTTCTTACTCTACTACTGTAAGAGTTTCCATACCAACTCCATTGTAATGTTAAATCCAACAATGCATGAAACATCAAATTCATAGACTAGATATAAGTTACAAGATAACTTAAGATTATATTACTCTTTTATACATACACACACACACACACACACACACACACACACACATATATATATATATATATATATATAGATTTGTAAACATAATAATCTACTCTGCTTATAAAGGTTTGAATATGTACAAAGAATCTTATTTTGCTACTTTAATAGAAAGTATGTTACATTCTATCAGACTCATTAAGGTTAGTATACTGATAATAGATTCAGGAGTTTATGAGACTGATGACCATTTAGGAATGATGGATGATACAAGTTAATTAAGATTATTTGACTCATGTATGTACTCTGAACTTGACAATGTTTTGCCATTTTCTAAATATTTGGTTATGAAAGTTATATATTTCAAGTAGGCATATAGATGGACTCTGCAACTATGTGCTCTGTTTCTGGATTTTGGCTGAAAATTGTCCCTAGACTAATTCACTTGCCTGGTCTGCAAAGGCTAATGCATACATACATACATATATTCAAATATACATACATACATACTTACATACATATGCAGATAAATAAATAAATAAACTAACAGCCTGTCACTTGTTCTAAGATTATATAGGACTAGATATATAAAAAAATTGTTCACTATCTAAAGAGTATGATCTTTATGTCTTAAAATTTTAATTATGTATATGGCAATGGAAAATGCTTAACAGGTGGTCATGAGGCCACTGAAGTCATCTCAAAGATTTTCTCTTACCTATTCATGTTTATTGGAGGTTTACAATTTCTCATTCTGGAATGTTGGGTCAAATTCATTATAGGTTCATAGATGTGTACTAGGCAAATAGCCCTGTAGCCTTTACAAGCATAGCCCATAGGATTACCCTGGCAATGTGCCACCCGGCCTTAGTTTCCAGTGCCTCTGTTGAGTAGAGCCACTGGAGTGATCCCCAGGGTGAATTTATTATTTCCCATCCACTCATCAAAATTGCTCTTGAAGATGGCTAGTGATGTGGTCTGTTTGACATGTATGGGAATTCTATTCCATAGCATGGACAGTCTCTGGGTTATGAACCTGTCTCTCCAACACGTTCTGTTGATTGTGGTAATGAGGTTGAGATCTCTGGAGTGCGTGGTGTGGAGGGATTGGGATTTCTTTAGATGTAACATTTCTAGCAGAGCTGGGTCAGACATGGCTTTATAAGTCAAGCAAAGATAGCCTCTAAGTAGGCGATATGAGACAGAGAATAGTTGGAGTTTTTTGAGTCTGTCCATATAGGACAAGTGTTTAAGGCCTAAGATCCTCTTTGTGAGGTACTTTTGTGGCCTCTCCAGTTGTTGCAGGTGTCTAGTGAGCTACATACCAAATGGGGCATTGTACTTGATGATTGGCCTAATGAGGGAAGAGTAGAGGGAGACAATGACCTCTTTCTTCCTGGATGCAAAACCCTTAGTAATGAGATGTGCCACATAGAAGGACTTTCTGACTACAGTGGCAATGTCATGGTCAAAAGAGAGGTTGCTGTCAACCTGTGTTGCCAGATCTCTTATAATGCCTTCTGTGTTCAGTGGACTACCATTGATATGGTAGTTCATGTGAACTGGGTTTTTCCCAAATGGGATGATGACACATTTTTTGGCACTGAGCTTAAGGTCATGGTTCTGACACCAGTCGTTGGTCTCGGTGAGGCTTTTCTGTAGGATGTCAGCATCACTTGGGGAGTTAATAATGGCTCCCAACTTACAATTGTCTGCAATCTTTGTCAGCTAGAGTCCCTTCATGTTGGACTGGACTTCTGAGAAGTAGATACCAAACAGGAGCAGACCCAGGACCGATCGTTGTGGGACTCCACTCATGACTGGTTGTCAGTCTGCCTTGGAGTCAGCTACTTTCACCCTGTGGGTTCTATTTATGAGCCAGTTTGCAACCCACCTAGTGATACAGGGGTTGATGCCTAGCTTAGTGAGTTTTTCTGTGATTCCTGAGTGAGGAATGGTATCAAAGGCCTTGGCCAGATCAAGGTAGGCTGTATGAACCACCGTGCCTTCATCCACAGCTCTGGTGACTGACTCAAAGAAGTCAACCAAGTTGAGCAGACATGATCTACCCTTCACAAAACCAAACTGTGTGGGATCCAGAGTTTAGAGATTCCCTATATCCTTGTTTATTAGGTCCATGATGATGTGTTCCATTGCTTTGCATATCAGACTTGTCAGGCTAATGGGGCGATAGTTCCTGGGGTCTGTAGCCACTCCTCCTTTATAGCAAGGGATGACTATAGCAGTGTGCTATTCGGTAGGGACTAAACCTGAGGTGAGACTGTGATTGAACAGGGCGCACAGGTGAGATGCCAGTTCACTCTGTAGTTCATGTAAAACATAGCCAGGGATATCGTCAGGTCCCATAGAAGTTGTATTCTTGACCTTGGACAGTGCTGTTTTAACCTGTGCAGCAGTAATACTGGGTGCCTGGCAGTCTACTGGTATTGTGATTGGTCCTTTGGGGGCACTGAATCTGTCGGCCAGTATATTGGCAATATCTGTTGGCTCAGTATAGGAGGTACAATTGTGCAGTAGCTCAGAGAAAATCTGGGTATTGTTGTAGAAGTTCTTTGCATAACTATAGAAGACCTTGTGGTTATCTTTACTATCTGCTGCAATTCTGTTTCCATAGCTAGCTTTAGAGGATTTGATGAGGGATCTCAACTTTTTGTTGAGGCTGATAAGGGAGTTTTTCCAGTCTTGGGACTTCACCTTATTCCACATCAGTGTTGCAGAGTTTGTTTATGGCAGAGGACCACCAGATTGGCTTCCTTTTTTTTGGAGGAGAGAGTCTTGGTTCTATTCAGTATGGTGAGATCCATGCATTTGTGTACGTGTTTGTACAGTGCATTGGTGTATGATTTGACAGTCATGGAACTAATCTCCATTTGCATGGGTGCCATGAAGTTAGCCATCTCTGTTCTTAGAAGCCCAAAGTTAGCTTTGGAGAAGGTTTTCATGGTGGTTAACTTTGCAGGGGGTGAGGGGTTGGGGAATGTGGATTTCCAAGATAATTAGTTTGTGGTCTGATCTAACCAGGGAAGAGTTGTCTATTGGTGTAGAGCAATGGTCGCCCATGTTAGTAATGACCAGGTCAAGGATGTTGCTACCTCTAGCGGGGGTAAGAATGAGCTGGTCCAGCGCATTGGAATTAATGAATTCCAGGAAACCTTGGACAAGTGTACTGATACATGAGCAGTTTTACCAGTTGATGGAAGGATAGTTGACGTCGCCCAGTATGAGTGTTTTAGGTTGGACCCTAATATTCTCCAGGGTGTTGAGGAATGTGGAGTGAGTGCCTTGGGACATGGTTGGGGACCTGTAACAGGCTACAACCTGAATTTCTGTCTTACCCAATATTAGCTGCAGCTGAAGTACCTCTGATGCATTATGTTGGGCTACCAGGTGGGAGGTGTGTGCATCTATGAATATGGAAACACCACCACCTTTGGGGCTTCGGTCCAAGTTCTGGGGCCTAAAGGTGTGGAATGAGTTATAGCCTGGTAGTGCAAGGGTGCTTTCTGCTGCCTTGAACCAGGTCTCTGTTACAGCACAAATGTCGATGTTCTCCATTTTAAGGAGTGCTTCCAGCGAGTGCATTTTGAGATTTAGAATTCTAGCATTGAGCAGCATGACCCTCAGATTGCATTTGTTTGTAGCTGTTATGGTGGTAATTTGGTCTTTGGAACACTGCCTAAAAAAGGCACTATAGGGTTGGTATGTGCCTTGACCAGTATCCAGAAGCCCAGGGATGACAGATGCAGGTCATCTTTAGCAAAGCATTGAGGTCTGTCAATCATGTCATCCCAGGTAGACAGATACTGAATCCCCTTAGAATAACACCAGAAACTTAGCCAATTGTTGAAATCAATCATTTTCTGCTTATACTATGGTATCATTCTGGGTAATGGTAGGATGCTGCTCAGGGCTAGGGTCATACCTGCCTGGGATACATAATCTGAGAGCTCCTCCATGTCTCTTTTCATGTAGTCCAGGGAGGTACGTCTCACGTCATTCACACCCATATGTACAATGACAGAGTTGTTGAGGTAACTACAAACAACCACCAGGCTCCAATGCAGGAACTCACCCAAACAGAATTCAGTAAATTCAGACCACCGGACTGCCAATTCGACAATAAGGCACAAACCAGGAGTTAGGAAAAATATTTTAATCCACAGAACACTAGACTGAGCGCTTTCTCCAGTAACACTGGCTTCATCAGAGTCAATGACAAACACACCCAGTGATCTTCTTATATAACTTGATGTTCCAATCACTTAATTAGTTAATTAACTAAACATTAAATGAATTGAATTTTGAATTCCAACTTTAAAAATATATACACATACATAACAATAAAAATGCATATATATATATATATAAATATGACATTTATATAAGATTTATATAAGATTTATATAAGCATACACCCACCTACCCAGCGATATACTCTATTATCATATAATTATACAAAACCTACCCAATTGACATGTTAAAATATATTTGTAAATACACTACTTATTATTTATGCAGAATCTAAATTTCATGACTGAATATTACATTGAAATACTCAATATATATGTCAAAGTGGCACCCACTGATCTGTAACTCCTACTTTTTGTATTATTCTCCATGTGTGTCATGTGCTAATATATTTTTTTTATTTCCTAACTACTGCATGTTTATCTTATAACTTTGTCACTAGTAACAATCTTAAATATCTATTTTTACCGAATTACTTTACATGTATCATTTTATTTAGTACCATTATAATTATTAATTTTGAAAATGGACATATATCCAGCTAGACTAGCCCGGTCAACAAATGTAAAATAAAATAATAAAATAAATGTGCTGCCACATAGAAGGACTTCACTGTCATCAATATGGTAGTTCATGGGAACTGTGATTCCTGAGTGAGGAATGGTATCAAAGGCCTTGCCCAGATCAAAGGTAGGCTATGAACCAGGTGCCTGGCAGTCTACTGGCATTGTGATTGGTCCTTTGGGGGCACTGAAATCTGTCGGCCAGTATATTGGCAATATCTGTTGGCTCAGTATAGGAGGTAACAATGTGCAGTATCAAAGAATTCACCTTATTCCACATTAGTTTCTGATTTGACAGTCATGGAAATAATTCTGTTCTTAGAAGCCCAAAAGTTAGCTTTGGAGAGGTTTTTGGTGGTTAACGGAAGAGTTGTCTATTGGTGTAGAGCAATGGTCGCCCCATGTTAGTATGACCAGGGGTCAAGGATGTTGCTCTATAGGGGGTAAGAATGAGCTGGTCAGGGGGGCATTGGAATTGAATCCAGGAGGAAACCTTTGGCAAGCACTGATACATGAGCAGTTTTACCAGTTGATGGAAGGATAGTTGACGCCGCCCAGTATGAGTGTTTTTTTAGGGACCCTAATATCAGGGTGTGTCTTACCCAATATTAGCTGCAGCTGAGTACCTCTGATGCATTATGTTGGGCTACCAGGTGGGAGGGGTGTGTGCATCTATGAATATGGAAACACCACCACCTTTGGGGCTTCGGGTCCTTCTGGGGGGCTAAAGCTGGTAGTGCAAGGGTGCTTTCTGCTGCCTTGAACCAGGTCTCTGTTACAGCACAAATGTCGATGTTCTCCATTTTAAGGAGTGCTTCCAGCGAGTGCATTTTGAGATTTAGACTTCTAGCATTGAGCAGCATAACCCTCAGATTGCATTTGTTTGTAGCTGTTATGGTGGTAATTTGGTCTTTGGAACACTGCCTAAAAAGGCACTATAGGGTTGGTAAGTGCCTTGACCAGTATCCAGAAGCCCAGGGATGACAGATGCAGGTCATCTTTGGCAAAGCATTGATGTCTGTCAATCATGTCATCCCAGGTAGATACTGAATCCCCTTAGAATGACACCAGAAACTTAGCCAGTTGTTGAAATTATGGTATCATTCTGGGTAATGGTAGGATGCTGCTCCAGCTAGGGGTCACCTGCCTGGGATACATAATCTGAGAGCTCCTCCTACAATGACAGAGTTGTTGAGGTACCTGAGTGCATGCTTTATATGGCAGATCCTGCCACCTGACAGGCAGCTGACTGTTTCTTTTTTTTTATTTAACCTAGTGAGTGGGACATCAGTGTGCCTCACTGTCAAGTTACCTATGACTAGTGTGCCGGGCATGCTGTTTTGCCTTAGGGGCTTTGGTTAAGTGGCACACTGTTTAGGAGAGTTATGCGTCTCATGATTAGTGTTGTGTTGTGGTGGTCGAGTGCGTTTCTGCCTTGGAGGTCTCTGCTGTTTGGGTAGATTTTTATTGAGAGCCTCCGCAAAGGTGGCTGTGTGGTTTGTGTTTTTATGTGAAAGCAGTGCTGGTGTGTGTTCTGGAGGGCTATGTGTTCCATTTGGTGTGGTGCAAGTGCTGACCTTCTCCTCTTGACCAGCTATTCTGGTCTTGGCTGGAGAATGCGTGGCTTCCAATTTGGCTATATAAGTGCATCTCTCACAATTCTGAGTGTTGGGAAGTAAGAGGAGAAGGTTGTCGGTGTACATGAGGCAGTTGCTACATTGCCTCAGGATGCCCAAGTTCACCAGGTTAACAGGATAAAGCACAGGGAACTGACCTTTAGACATGCCTGCAGGGGTGGGCATTAATAATAAGTACTGGATCTGTTTCCTTGTAGAATGTTTAGTGCTGGTAGCACTTTCGTGTGCTACAATAATTGCTACAAGAAGTCTGGTATGGTAAAGTGCTAGACTAATAAGCTAGTAAAAATGCAGGAGAGGAGAGAATGAGCAGATCTAAGGGAAAATTTAAAGAGCAGACTTTGGCACCTCTCAGAAGCTTACAAACAGTCCTGGATACAGCAAATCTGTATCTGGACTAGACTAGTTACAGGAAAAGTGGTAAACAAATGCAACGTGGGCTTTAAACCCAGAAAGTTGAAAGAGATGGAAAAATTCCCAAAGGACAATAAACTACAAATTCTGGGCCAGAAACCATTCCTCTTGTGGTAGATAGGCTACCTAGTGCTTACCACTCCCAATGATTATCTAGAAGGCTTCCCTCCAACACAGAAACGCTTGGGGGGCTCAGAAGCTTACATACAATCCTGGATACAGCAATTCTGCATCTGGACTAGACTAGTTACAGGAAAGGCGGGAAAAGCATAAATGCAGGCTTTTAGACCAGAAAGAATACTTTAGTGAATTGACTGCACATTTTGAAGACTGACCGTTCTATGCAGCTTTTAACCGCAAAAGTAGTATTGTGATAGGTCATAACTAGGCTAACTGCTCTTGGAGGCCATTTTAAGCCTAGCCAATTACCCCATGTGAGAATCAAGCCTGCACCTTGGGTCTGTAAGGTAAACACCTTAACCATTATGCCAACATTCCCCTGTTCTGAAAGTACACTGGCAGCTGTTGCACTTTAAACCCATCGAACTTTGAAATATTTACCTACAGTAAATATTCCAAACGTCAAGGGGTTTAAAAGTATAACGACATTAAATATTAGACATTTAACTTTGTTTAGAAAAATACAATTAGGTAAATTAATTACTGAGTCAAAAGGAATGTATTATTATTCCTGACATCAGTATGCCTTCAGATTTTGCAAATATGTGCATGTTAAAAATTATCATTGAGAGAGTCGTATTATGCTAATTAGGTGTTATTTATAGGAAATGTACTAGTCTGCTTCATATATATGCTCATGTCACATGCCTTATAGTACCGTTATATTTTTAGAGAACATTGTATTGTCACATTAAGCTGATGTTGATTTTTCGTGTTTCATATTGCAGTTCCGTTACACATCTGATGCTTCCCGTAACAGTCTTGTGCATTTGCCTAGTGTTCATTTTTTTTCAGCATTACTTTACAGCATAAGCCTTTTCTTTTGTTATGATTGATATTTCACTATTTTTGTTCTGACGGTACTTTAGCATCTTCTTATGTTCCCTATGCCATTGTCAAATTTATTTATTTATTTATTTTCAGTTTGGTGACCGGGGAGGTCCACTGGGCTCAGGAAGCCCATTTTCAGTGGAGGCCCGGGGAGAAAAGCTCCCCGTTACACAGTTAGTTACAGAGAATATTACAGTGAAATTATCGCAAGGCATACTTTAGACAGGTACAATTAAGAAGAAGAAAGCAACTACAATTTCATTTTTCAACTGTTACATTTCCTGGCTGAAAATTATCCTTAGTCATTTCATTTACCCATATAAAATGTAAACAGAAATAAATAAGCCTTTAAATACATAAACAAACATGCATAGTTAACTAATTTAAAGAATTAATTAATTGTGCTGTAAAATTTAATGCATTTAAAATAATGCAGATCATTTTCATAAACTGAATGTGAGGCTCTGGCATAAGCATTGTTCTGATATTATCTCACTCCGAACAGAGTTATATGCTGATTGCCATTTGTGCTGTGTCATCTAGCAGCTAGCAGGTTCTTCATTTACTGAGGACCAAACAGCCACAATGATCTTAAGCTATAAATGAAATAAGTATATTTAGGAGGTCTGTGCAAGCTGCAGTTTGTCAGCAGTGTTGAAGATTCGACACAGATGCTAGGCACTACTGCTTAGATTGTTTGGTGAAAAGGCAGTCTCCCAATTTGTGAACTCACTAATAAACCTACTGCTGAGGACGCTGTCATATGTGTAAAGACTCATTAAGTCCTCCTTGATAAACACCCTCACAATTGCATTTGAACAGGTATGCTAGAGGGCTACATTTCTTCCACATGAGTTGGGATTCATTCTCCAGTGGTTCCTTTCAAGAAGATATTTCAACATCATCAGATTTTCAAAACAGAGAATGTTCTTTCAGGTCACAGAGATGTACAAGGTACAAAGTTCTTTTGATAATCATACCTACCATCCATACCATGGCTTACAATAGGGTCACACTGACAATATCTAAAGATATCAACTGTATATACCCGAGTTACACAAAAGTAATTTATAGCTCCCTAAGAACTGCATTAGTTGAAATATTTAAACCTCTTTAAGCCTGTATTCACTAACTGCAGTAAACAGCTGAACCATTTTTTTTTCTGCCATTTTAATAGTCTGACTTTAGGAATTAAAGCCTGATCTTTTGTGAAAGGATCAGAGTCAGGTTTCTTACAAGGGTATGAATGTTTTAAGGCAGAAGTGTAAGACATTGTCTGAGTTTCAAATGCATGACTGATTTCACTCAGTTCCCAGGTCAGTCAGCAATAGGGAGGTAAGTGGCTGAAAAAGCTCCTTCCCCCAACTTCTTTTTCTCATGTTCTTAAACCCAGTCTTGCTAGTTGTTTGACCCTTATGTTAATTTGACAACAAGATTCCCTCCATCTCCTCTTTCACTAACTGTTGTCAGCAAGCACAAAAGTATCCCTAGCACCCAACCTCCCATCACCAGGTAAGTAAATACTGTGGGAAGAAATAGCCAGGGAATTGTTATGGCTAGGCTTGTTTAGGCCTTACGGCCAATAGCCTAGTACCAACCCATGAACCTTTGAACCTATGAACCAAAAAGTGGAACACTACCTCTCATAATGTGTAACAAATGGGCAAATTGTCGAACACTTACCATCAGCTTGCAGACACCTTCAACAAGAAAGCTCCCAGGATGGTTAAATTTGTTGCTTTACACTTATAAAATGCTCTTTTGATGAATTAAAATTATTTGGTATTGTTTAACATGGATATTAGTCACAAAAAATTCTTAACACTGAATGCGTGAGTGACCCATTAAATCTGGAATAGTGAAGAACATGCTCTTTTAAAGATTCAAAATGAGGGACACTTAAGAGGTGTGAAAGTATCATTTAATGAAATCACTCCCTTTAAGCTATTTAAATACTTTTAACCCCACACTGAATTCCTTGGATCTTGAATACTGACTGTACACTATGCCAACCCATGTTGCTCTTTTTTACTTAGTGGCCCTTGAATTGCCCACACTTACTACAAATTTGCCCTTGGAAGCCCCTTCTGGTTTTACCTCATCTGCTCACACTGTAGAGCCCTGGAAAACTGGCTTTGGAAGTTAATCCCTTTTGTCTGCTAAAGCTTTAGCATCTCTAACTTTTATATTTTTCTGCCTGCTTAGTGTATAGCCCATTACCTGAAAGTAGCACCCCATTTTTCCCATCTTGCTTTTAAACCTGCAAAATCTGAGATAAGACTATACATCACTACACGGGCATCTGTGTATTTTGGGTATGATTCCATAACGACATAGCTATGTGCTGCATTTGTTTTACAAGTCTAAGCAGCTAAGCACTCTACAGGATGATAGATCAGCCATCAAGCTTCACCTCTGCCACTAGTCTTTGAGCACTAGGCCTCCTAAAACACTGCACTATCTGCCTTGTTCTCACAGATAATGAACTCACGCTTGCCATTATTGACCCCACATGTCAAAGGTGCAAATGCCTAATTAATCTGGAGGCTCTATTCTCACCAAAAAAACATAACCAGTGAACTTAATGCACCTTCATCATAAGCCTTCACTAATCACACCAAAAGTACTCCCAATGCTTCCTACTAATAAGAAAATTAAGTCTCAGTAAAAATCAGGCCATGTATCCATATCATGCATACATAATATAAAGAGCCACCCTGAGAAAACACTTCAAATCTATTACTTTGAACCAAAGTAGCAAAATAAATATTTTACTGCTAGAGGACTCAGTTGACAGGCACACTGACTCATCATTCACAAGGCTGGACAAGGAGTGAGTTACAGTGAGTTGCCTTTCAGGTGCCAGGATTTCTGAAATTAAGAGAGCAGTAAGGACAATAATTCCTGACAAATATGACTATGACATGATGACATGGTCGGTGGTAAATGTGGGAGGGAATGATCTTAAATGTAAAACCCTGCAGGACATGTAGGAGGACACGGCAGAATTTCCCATGAATGTTACTAATGCAAGTAAGACAATGGTCCTCAGTGGAAATGTCACTTCACCCGGAATGATGTCTAGATGTAAATAAATGATGTAGGAACACTACAAATCTACCCACAAACTAAAATTAAAAACAACAAACCAGACTAGGCAAAGGAAAACCCAGTATTCTAAAAAAGGTTTAATGAAATGCACAATGCAATATAAAGGTAAACACTTTTGTCTTGTTAGCAACAAAACGTCATCAGACCAACTTCACACCCCTGACATCTATTCAAAGCCCTTAAATACTCAGATCCCTTAGTCTCCTAATTATCTTACTGAACATGCAAACCAAGTCCACTAATACTTCCCTAATGGGACCTGACAATATACTTGGTTATTCAATTAACAGTGTTGAACATACCCATGCAGACCCATTCTTCAAATTAACTATTGGTTTCTTCCCTGATGAGAAATGCACCACAATGGTGATGCTCCTTTATAAGGATGGCCTTACAACTGACCCTGGTAATTATAGATTAGGGATGAGCATGAGACAAAATAGTTTTTTGTTCTAGATTCCCCAGGGATCAAACAAGCTGTGTCTAACAACTGAAAAGTATTGACGGAGGATTCTGTAGTGAGAAAAGAAATTGGGGAGGCACATGATTTTGTCAGTAAGAAATTACAAATCTGAAGAATATGCTGGAAAGCAATAAAGATAATAGCAGTAAAACATGTAGCAGAGGAAAAGTTGCTAGTAATAGTTATAATCAAAACAGGCTTATAGCAAACAGCCCTTCATAGTTTTATATAATACCAATATAAAGTACTAAGCTCCTAAGTATTGCAAAAGTCACATTCATAATGCAGCCTTTGTTGCAGAATGCATGGTATGTGAGCATTTTACATTGAGAGGACCACCAGAAGGATGTGTTCTCTAATTTGTGAGCATAATTATGCTATAAAGAAGAAAAGCAAAAACAATGACTTATTTTGTCATACAGTGAAGTACAAGGACTACAGACTTTTGTTTGTTTGATTCTTTGTTTTATGTGTTTGATTGTTTAGAAATGGATGTGAGAGGAAGAGATGTTGAGAATGTATGAAACAAGGAATTCTTATGGCAAGTTAAGTTAAATATATCTCACCCAACTCCCATCTAAACAAACACATTAACTTTATAAGTGTTCTGAAGAATTAAACTTAAAACATTGATTTCTGTTTTAAGGAAAAGTTACCCCATTATTGTTTCTACTTGTAATATCCAGGGCATATGGATTCATGATTGATATTTCTCATGCAATGTCATTTCCTTATTTTTTTTTTTGGCCCAACTTGGGACATTATTTTAACCAGCCTGGCCACCAGTGCTCCATGTCCATGCTGGGTCTACCAGCGTATCTACTACTCCCTGGATTTACTCCAGTATTGCTAGGTCAGTTGTGGATCCAAAGGGCATCTTAGGGACTCAGTCATATTTGCATCCTTCTTGTTTTTTTTTCTTTCTTTATATGCCCTGCCCACTCCATGCCATGCCTCCTATGCTTGCTTATTATGTCTAAGGGGAACTCTGCTCTTTGCACCATGCATCTTCTAAGGGAGCATCATCGACGAATGTCCTCCTACCCAGAACATGCATGCCCATCCCTTCCTGCCATGCTGTCAGTCATCTCAACTATTAATCTTACTCAGGTTGACTGGTCCATAGTCAAGGCTTTATCTCTATCTCTCTCTATGCCACCAGAGTTATTATTTTTATTTTTTATTATAGCTATTCTAAAGTTTAATGAAGTCAGATTAGGTTGAAGATACTGCTCAGCCTAAGAAAGTTACTTCTAAATTGTTCTCACAGCAACTGTGTTTTTTCATTGTGTTGTTTTAAGTCATTGTGATAAGGGGTATACATCTTTTATTTTTAATTACAATTTATGTATAACAATGCTTATTAAAAGGGGTGAAAAATGAACATTTTTCTGTAAGTTCAGTAATACTTTTTGAGTGACTATCCCTTTTTAAGTTTTAAGTCCACCATCAACTTATGTTCATAATCAAGCTAGCTTGTGAGATATTCATTTCTCTTTCAAAAATAAGAAAAGAGCCAAGTATTTCACCGCCAAACTGTATATGACTATACACAGCTGTTAAAGTTATCTAGACAATGTTAACATTAGCAACACAGACCTTCAGTAGCAAATAAAACTCAGATTCAGGTGCTGATATAATGTTCTTGATTAAAAAGAAAAAAAAAACAGCTAATGGTAGGAACATAAAAGATGTCAGTAAAATGTTGATGTCCAAGATCCACCTATTTAAGATTTAGGCTTGTTTGACATCGGGAATGCAAAAACAAAAATTTGGAATAGGTTAATTTAAAGAAGCAAACACTGACAAATTTCAGTTAACTGTACTAAAAGGTGATGTGTTTGAAATGACATCAATAAGGTTGAAGAGATGCAAATGATATATCCAGATAATTGCACTGTGTTAATAGTGCATGTTTCCTCCATACCATACACAAGATGGAAATCAGACTTAACTAATGGAGTTAGAAAAAAGAAAAAAGGAAACATGTTTAGAATCTCAAAATAAAAACAAATGCTAATGGAAATTTACAAGTTTCAGACAACCACAAAACATAGAAACAACTAATTTGTTGTAGCATATAGTAATAATTTAAAGAACCAGATGCATTTCCTTAGTTACATTCAAAAATATGTATTTTGGTAAAGGGTGGCTATAAAAGTTTATGTAAAAGAAAACTCAGGAAGATGCTCATTTTAATTACTGCAATATTAGAAAGCAGATCGGATTTTAAGATTGTTGAGCATTCTAAATCATACTGAATTAATGGCCAGGTTTTACAAATGTTATTAGTGTTAAAGTTAATTTAATTTTGAGAAAATGTAATTCCTAAGTATGAATAGCAAGAATTTTTGGACTCACAATAGCTTTTGTCTAACTGATGGCAGTTTATATTTCTACCGTTTAAGACAGTACAAGATGAATTACTTATTTCTGCTGCAGTTCAGAAATGTGACACCCTATACCATTTCAGCCCTCTCCCAAATATCATTTATAGTGAGGTATTAATCAAAAATTGAAATTGAGATGTTCATGTTGTAGGCTGTTACCTTGTAGTGAAAAAAATTGAGGTGGTCAATCTTTGAAACTTTTTCTCTCAGATATATGTCAACAGATGTATTTCTCCGTTAACACTACATATGATATGAATGTTTCTTGATAATGCTTAGTATACAACAAAGACACTCACAATGAACTTCTAGCATCTACGAGGTATGTTGTTTTTCAGACCAGTTTCTAGATGGATAGGGTTGAGCTCTAAGCCCACTGGTTTTAATACTGGTGATGGACTACATTAGCAAACAGGCTGAAGGGGACAGATCAACAAAGCTGCTGTATGCAGATGATGTGTCAGTACAGGCAGGCTCTGAGCTAGAACTTCAGCAAAAGATAGGAAAATGGAATATAAAACTGAAGGCACATGGAATGAAACTAAGCACATTTATGATGGTGGTACTGACAGCAAATTGGGGAAATCAGAAGAAACTGAGAATAGAGATAGAAGGGAAGATAGTGGAAGAGATAAACACCTTCAAGTATCTGGGAGGGGTGGTTGAGGAGAGGGTAGTATGAATGAAGAGGTCAAGGCTAGAATCAGAGGGGCTGCAGCCAACTGGCATAGAGTGTCAGGTGTAGTCTATGACAGAAGAATGCCACCAGTAATACTGTATGGTACAGAAACCTGGGCAGTAAAGGCAAAACAGTTGAAGAAGCTAGAGGTGATAGAAAAGAAGTGCATGAGAAAGGTGGAAGGATGCACACTCTGGGACAGACTAAGAAATGAGAGCATAAGAGCAGAAACCAAAGTAGCTCCAATTGCAGAAAAGATCAAAGAGAACAGATTACAGTGGTTTGGGCAATTGTGTAGAAAAGCAAAAGACAATCTGGTGAGGAAGATTTGGGACAGACAGGAAGAAGGTAAGAGGAGGTGAAGATATCCAAGAAAGAGGTGGATGGATTGTGTGAAAGAAGATCTGCGATAGTCAGGCATGAGTGGTGAAGATGGCAGGAGTGTGGCAGTGAATTGAGAGAGTTGGTGACAGTTAACACGATACCTCGACCCCATATAGAAAAATGGGAAAAAAGGGGACCGATGATGATGATGATTCTAGACAGATTGTTTGCCATATGCTATGCAAATCCTTTTAACCATGTATTAACTATATCTTATAGCCTACACTCTGTTGTCACATTTATCTGTAAGAACCAGCTTTGCTTGGTATGGACTGACAAAGATAAGAACATAAATTCTAAGTACTATATTTGCTAAGCAATGATGAGGTGTCAAGTAGGAAATGGACATCTCACGATCTTCTCATTGTTGTCTTCTGGCTGCAACTACAGCTAAATGGCAAAAAATAGTGAGCATTATTTAGAAAACAGAGGAATTATAGTCATTGCCATTTTATACTCACCACTACTACATTTGGCTTAACTAAAACTGGAGTAGGGTATCTGTAGGTGGTATAGGAACATGTCCATGCCTTGTAGATGCTTCTACCTTGCTCTTCAACATATATGTTCAACTAAGACATTCAACTTCACTCACATTTCCATCCTGCAATATCGTCCTACTTATTTATGTTTATGTATGCATGCATGTATGCAATTATTTAATTCATTTATGTCTGTTTTTCACAACAGTACATTGTCTCCATGCAAGTTAAGTCATCTGCTACCCTGAAGTGTATCGTTATGTATTCTGACCACATGTTCTCACATCTAAACAGCGTACAAAATTTATAAACTTCTTCTACAATCAGAAACTGTGGAATGATATGCATCCACAGTATTTTGCATTATATATGGGAAGACCCTTCTACATAAATGGATTGAAGGGCATACTAAATGAGGACTCCCATCTGAATGTTCAAAAATAAGGATTTACAAGTGCAGAACAACAATCTAACAAAAATGTTAGCATCTGCCAGAGGATTTGAGGCATATTGTGGGATCCATTAGCAGTCCATCCCTGACAAAGTGGAGTCAGGAACTGGATAGCAGGTCAACATACAAGATTTTAGGTGCCCACAAGCCCTGCTTTAAAATACTGTCTATAGTAATAGCTGGATTTTAGATGGTGATCTTGTCATCACAGGTAATCATTGGAAATCCTGTGACAAAGGGGTGGCATGATCATAGTAAAATACTTCACTTTGTAACTTGCCTTTGGAATGTCAATCTCAGGGTCATTTTCATGAAGACAAATGCACAATGCATTGCAATATTCTAGTTTGAGCAAGTTGAGTGTATGAATTACTATTACCAGTTTAAACAGGTATTAGATATTTAGAAGATAAAATATCTCAAAGAAGTAGTTATACTAAGAACTGTTATCCCATAAACCTTCAATGAGACCCTGACATACAGAAAAATGTCCCATATATTACCAACTCTGAAACTACAGCTACTCGGCTCACATAAATAAAATATAAGTGTTGGAGCAGTTATCATGCAAACAGTATAGATTGTCTCTTAGCATTCTGTCCCTTAGCTAAACTGGGTTGCATGCAACTACAATGTTTGCAATGAAGAATTGATTCCAAGGAGCCACTGCTGTTGAAGAAGTCTGACTTACACCTTAAAAATGGACAGCAGCAATGAATAACATCTGCATATCAGTGATATTTCAAACCCTTAAAACCCTTAATGCAAATGATATGACCAAATGTTAACATGTGCACTGTAAATAAACAAACAAAAAAAAAGGATCAGGACAGAGACATGCACAGACTTGGAATACAGTTGATGACAGGAAGCATTAATAACTGAGACAACTTTCTGCAGACACCACAAAAGTTAGCAGGTTCAACACTGAATAAATCTGGGTGTCAGCCTATAGTGATCATGCAGTTGTAACGTCAGAATACCATATTTTTTAGTGCTGAAAGAAAAAGTGAATTTAAGACTGATCAACTTGGTAAGATGGAGTAAAACCATTCTTCCTTACCCCTAGGAGATTAACACTTATATATACAGCCCTTATGATCTAAGCAGTTTAGAAAAATGTTACAGCCTTGTTCATGTGAAAAGGATTATGTTGATGGGAATATTGTGATAAGTACAGCCATCTTAGGTTTTATGGGAAGTAAACAATGCATGGGTTCACGTAGAGCTTGAGTGAAGTTTTGCTTAGGATGACCTCAGCTATAGTAAACAAAAACAATTGACTAAATTTACTACGGCAGAATCATTTCTTTGTTTTTATCTATATTTAAACTAACAAGAGTCAAGAAAGCCATTCAAAGATAGACATAACTGCACTTGAGTCTAACTCACTCTCTTGATAACCTTTTCCAGTAAATTACAAGGTAAGGCTCGGTCAATCATTTTTCAGATTGCGATGATAAGGAGAGATTTCATAAGGGTAGGAGTTATTTGAAAATATTTCTATAAGTCTGAACTTATAAGTAAATATAATAGACTGGAACCCAACAAAAATGGAGCTCTGTAAAACAAGGAAAAACAGTGATTTAAAACTATAAAAGAAATGTGGTATGAAATTTAAAAATAATTTACAGATAGTGCACACTCTATACCAGATCATGCCCTGGAATATGTTAGTATGCAGCACTTGTCAGCCAGTCTGAATGATTATGTCTTTTTTTTCAGTGGTAGCACTAATAAATCAAGAAAAAGTTAAAATTAAAAGCATATAAGAATTTGCCTCCCCATCAATGTTATTTTTTTTTTAAGCAGGTAAATGCACTAGGCCCTGTTATTTTTAAGAGCAATCATGGGGTGTTGCCTTGTTTCCAGACTTGGTCAGACTCCTACAGTATGACAATTGTGGATGAGTGACTCAAACTCACAACTGCATGATTGTTTTTGATAGCAGCTGTTAACCCTAATCCCAATGACGTGAATACAAGTTATTCCTTAACATTGTCACTAGCCAGGACAACATAACAGTAAATATGGTATTTCTTTATGTAAGTAATAATGGTACATGTTGTTAGTCAATCATATTTTATATGACGGTGAGATGCAGCTCTATATCTATATATCTATATCAATATGTAGTTCTGTTTCTATATATATATATATGTGTGTGTGTGTGTGTGTGTGTGTGTGTGTGTGTGTGTGTGTGTGTGTGTATACAAGCACACAATTAATTCAGATATCTTCTTTATCACAGTCATTTTTAACTTTATGTTTCAGTTTGTTTTTTCTGACAGTTCTGGCAAGTCAGTCCAACTGTGGTCATTTCATTGAAACTGAACACATCAAAGAACTCTTCTTCAGATATACAGGAAGGTCAGCTATCATGTCTGATCTTGGGGCTTTTATCTTCAGAAAAAAACATTTTCAGACTCATCTGTCTTTGGGCAGATATCACCATTTCTTTAAACCCAGGCATCACTCAGCCAGTGTAATTTCTTCACTTGTTGCCAGGCGCAGCGTTTCATCTTCAGAAAGATTACAGTATGTGCTTTCTGCAGATTCCCATTTCATGTAACCGCATGATCACATAAGTTTTTTTGTGGTACGATACTAATGTGAACTTGTTAAAGCAAATCAAGTACACACCAATGAATATAAACAGTGTGTTATGTAACACCAGCTGCATGACAGCTCTTGGGTGCAGGCACACATTTATAACTAAATTTTAACATTTTGTTTTCTAGTTTCCTTTGATGTTTCTAAGCCCATAAGTATAAACGTGGTGTGCTTTAAGTCCATGAGCAATCTGTATATAACCAAATCGTATTACTAATCAAGTTCTGCTCACCTAAACAGCAAATGAATTTTTAAAATAAAACACATTTCCTGATACTTAAATATAATGCATTAATATGATAACACATTTTGCTGGCAAATGCCTGCATGCAAAGCAATGCTGTGATATAATTTGATAAGCAAGATGATGATTGTATTTGTTGTCTGATTTCAGACATAGTTTTATATATTTGTGACATTTTGATAACCTGCAAGCATTCACTTCAGATTAACGTCAACACTGAAAGATTATATAAAAGTTACAATAAAAACTAAAAGGTCTGTGTGTAGTCTCTCTGTTGAACAGCATTTTATCCATTTGAGAGAGATAATAGTGGAAGGCTTTTTCTCCTTTTAACATCAGCCCCAGACACCTGTGTCTTGATCTGTAAAATATGTAGGAGCATGTGCCACTTAATCCATAACAGTGGCGTATATAGCATACAGAATGACCACTTTTTTAGAGAAAAGAAAACTGCCTCCACACAAGTAACAAAGTTCAGAAAATGGTGAAATTTCTCATTGGCCATCCTTGTCACTGGTTTATCTGTCAATTGGTACCCTTGTCACTGATTTATCTGTTGACTGGGCATACTTGCCACTGACTTAACTGTCAATTGGGCATCCTTATCACTACTTTAGCTGTCAAGTGGGCATCCTTGTCACTGGTTTAGCTATCAATTGGCCATCCTTATCACTGTTTCAGCTATCAACTGGCCACCCTTGTCACAGCTTTACCTGTCAATTGGGCATCCTTGTCACTGGGTTAGTTGATACCTTCCATCATCATAGTGATTTGCATGGTACCAAGTGACATAAACCCATGAGGTTAAAGTGAAACACTGAGGCTGCAGTGTATGTCCATGTCTAAACCATTAACTGCTCATCTCATGTCAAAAATTATGCATGTAACCCAAGTGACTTCCCTATATCCTGCATCAGTGCGACACCTTCATCAGTGCTTAAGTTTCAGTAACAATGCGATATGTCTGCCAGTTGTACAATGGCTATTAAGAAGAAATTTTCTCAAAGCAAATGGGGGGTGGGACCTGTTAAATGGCATATTGAAGAAAAGCATTATAATGCATTTATCAGGTAGAATAAATGGATTGGTGCATTTACTATGATGTGTTAAGTATAAATCTTTAAAGCTGAGAAGTAATACAGAAAGGAGCAAGAGAATATTACTTATTTTGAGAAATTAGGTCATGCTGTCATGTTGCAGGGCTGCAGCCTATCTGTTTTTGATTAAAAAATTAGTTTTATTTTTTTTTGGTTGATCATCATAATATATTTAACTCTTGTAGTCCATACTAGATACTACTATAGAATACTTGAGTAAGTGTAATGCTGTGATTGGCTGTAAAAGAGTATGTGAAATATGACAGCTGTTTTATTTAACTGAAACATCAAGCAAATATATTGCTCCTACTATTGCCATTCAGGCTGTCACACCTGTTTACCTTTTCTTACATTTGCTCAGTTAAACATGCCTTTTCTTTGCAGTACAATTCAGGAAAACTGGAGATGGGATTCAATTCTTTAAATATTATTATTGAAACCATACCATAATATATTATAATAGATAGTATTTCTCAAACAAGGTCAGTGAATATGTCTATTGCATTGACTGCATTTGTGGATACTGGGGGGGGGGGGAGCTGAAGGAATGTCTGCCAGTGTCTTTGTGGAAAGCAAGCTGAAAAATATTACTTTGGACATTATAGTTGTGGTTATTAATTGTTTATGTCTTTATGTGTTCTTGCAAAACAAGGGGAAATTTTACTGCTGTAAGCTGTCTTTCCCTTAAGAATATAATTTTTTATTGTGTTTCAACTTTAAGTTGATGGGGGTGCAGGTTCAGGGAACCTCATGGGGCACCAGATAACCTAACTTCACTTCCGACTGACTCTGACATGACTGACTCTATTAATCTCAAACAAGTTTAATTTGCATAATACAAAAGTAGTTAGTTAGCAATATGACCATGTTTTTATGCTTACTATAGTACGTTATTATTTATGTAATGTTTATGATGCAGGATTAATACTTATATGCTCACATCTGTATTTTGAATAATTATTATTTTTATATTTTAGCTACATACATATTAGGAAAATATTGCAGTGTCTTGAATTATCATCCCCATATTTGTCTCAATGTTGTTGCGTCTTTCGGCTTTTCCCAGTTAGGGGTCGCCACAATGGAACTCCGGTCCGCTAATGATTGGCAGTAGATTTTTACGTACCGAGTTGCCGGCTCAGATGCACACCTTCAATGAAGGTATGCCCATTCACACATGTCTCCACACAGAAGACGCTCTAGCTGAGAACTGAACAGGACAACATCTTACTGTGAGGCGACAACTCTACCGGAGCACCACCACCGCAGTTATTACTATTCATAATTAATTCACATTATTAAGTAGTATTAATTCATTGTGTATTTGCATTTTTTAAATTTTATTGCAGACATCAAATTAATGTGATAATATATTCATATGTTTATTAATTCTTGGACTGTGTGCATACATCTCAGCTATCCCTGCTTTTGTAGAATGTCCCATACTTTGATTTACATCACATTCTTGCCTTCTCCTTTATAAATTTTTTAATGTTCTGATAAACCACCGAGGACTGCAGATAATTAATCATACAAGACATCAGTTTCATGCTTCTTAATGTTCTGAAAATATATGTTGTTGCTAAACATTTCGTTCTATTAACATTTAAGTGAACTAAAGTAATATTTACAAATTGTCCCTGATTTTGGGCCTTTGGCCACCCCTCCAATTATTTTTGGTTTTATCCAGAATTCCTGAGCAAAGAAATTTAGAGATGTGCTAGTACCATGCCTTCCATTCCATTCTTCTCCTTTCTTCTTGGCAAAAGGTATATGGACACATTGATTATACTAAGTAGAAATAGCCATATTAATTGTAATGAATAGCTTTGAGGCACGGTGGTTTAGGATTCCAGCATAAGGGATCCAGATCTGGAGTTCAGTGCGGACTTTGTGTTACTCTATGCATGAAGTCTAGAAAGGGATTGATCTAGTAAGTTGCATGTCCGCAGTGGAGTTAAATATTAAAAGCTCATGTGGCAACCATAAAGCAGAGGGACAGAATGACCACCCCTGCCATAAGAGTTGTGAATTTACTTAGCAGCCTTGGTGACAGTGGAACAACTGTTGAGTAGCTTAAGCCAGTTGTTCCAACCAGTGGAATAGCAGTTGATCCACAACATTCTAGAGGGCAGACATGTGGCTATGCAAGTGTGTGATAGCTAATGTCATTCAACGGATGTTAAAAGGAATGTTCAGAAATGTAGAAGGTCTGATGTAATATCTATGCCTTTGGAGGAGACATTAACAGTGGGTAAGGGGCAAATTATGTCTCTACATAGTACTAAACTGACACAAGTTCCTGATAGCTTCTTACGACAGGAGAAAGGTTGAGTTCATATGTTCATACATACAGAGTAGTTTAAATGGGAACTGTGGTCTGCATGAAGAATTAAAGCATTAAAATAATTTTAAATGGTCACAGTCTCCCCATCCCATACATTCAGAAACAGAGCACTCTGGCCAGTCCCTCCCTTAAGCTTATACTCTCCTCATGTTAAAACTGAGAACCAAAAAAATACATATATATATATATATATATATATATATATATATATATATATATATTTCCTCAAGTTAGGATTATGGACCAAATATACATATACACACACACACACACACACACACACACACACACACACACATATATATATATATATATATATATATATATATATATATATATAAATATATATATATATATATATATATATATATATATATATAAATATATATATATATATATATATATATATATATATATATATATATAAATATATATATATATATAAATAAGTATACACATATGTGTGTGTATGTGTATGTATGGGTCTCTATCAGTTGATCAAATTTACAGAAACTCTAAATACATATGGTCGAGACCATATGATTGAGTTTTTGAAAACCTGAAGCTTTTGAATGGAGATCGCAGTACACTGCAGATGAGAAAATATACCATTTGCCTCACTTTAGTGCGATCTCGGAGTTGGTATATATAATGTGCAGCGGGTAGGGGCAGGGGGCTTGACCCCCTACAAAATCTTAAGAAAAGGTAGATCTGTGTGTTCTGAAAACTCAACTCATCTGAAATAGATCTATACATATATATATATATATATATATATATATATATATATATATATACACACACACACACACACACACACACACACACACACATATATATATATATATATATATATATATATATATATATATATACATACTGCGGTGGTGGCGCTGCAGTAGCGTTGTCACCTCACAGTAAGACGTTGTCCTGTTCGAATCTCAGCTAAAGTGTCTTCTGTGTGGAGACATGCGTGAATGGGTGTACCTTCGTTGAAGGTTGTGCGTCAGAGCCGGCAACTCGATACGTAAAAATCTACTGCCAATCATTAGCGGACCGGAGTTCCACTGTGGTGACCCCTAACCGGGAAAAGCCAAAAGACAAAACAACAACAACAAGAACATACACACACACACACACACACACACACACACACACACATATATATATATATATATATATATATATATATATATGTATATATATATATGTAACAAGCGTAAACACCAATCCGCAGCAGTTATCCATGGCGCCAAAGTACTTTCCTTTCAAACTGATGTTATTAGTTCTCCAAGGAACCAAATAAGTCCAAACAAACGAACAACTGAAATTATGATAAGATCAAACAGTTGAATTGTTGGAAAACATCACTTGACTTATTGAAGAAATCACAGACGTGGACTTCAGTACACAGTCCAAACTTTTAATTAGTTAGCGCTTTCACCTACAGGCTTCATCAGACATTTAAAACAAAGGACGTACATACCATTTAAATAGCATGCAAAGCTCATTGGTTGGACAATAAATTAATGACATCTCAAAAATTAATAGAACACATAAAAATGAATTTCTAAAGATAAAACACTAGAAAAAATACTATTTTCTTCCTTCACATTGACAATCATAGTTGAACCCCAGAGTTTAAATAAATTCCAGGAATTAATGAATGAAACACATAAAAACAAATTTTAAACACTAACATTGATACTATTTTCTTTTCATAACATATAGCCTCCTGTTCTTAAGAATTGGTTTAAGGGGAATTTTCTCATTGAGCCCAGGGGAGACATCCGCTGAAAATTTGATCATCCATCTCAACTCACACTCTTCGGTGTGGTTGGTAATGTCCCCTCCTCGACTACCTTCCCCAATATGTTGTAACACTAAAAATACAAAAGTATGTGAGGCTCCTACATGTAAACAATGTTTAGCTAAAGCATTAAAAGTAGAACCAATTCGTATATTATATATGTGATCCCTGATGCGTTCACGTAACTTTCTATTCATTTTACCAACGTAAAACGCATCACAGGATACATATCTAGCAAGATATACTAAATTCTTGCTCTGACAGGTAGTATTAGTATAAAAATCAAAAATTTCTCCTGTACAAGGGTGTACAAAAGTATTACTAGTATCAATCATATCGCACTGTCCACAATAGCCACAAGGTTTAGTGTTAACATTGTCTCCATTTTGATTCAGTGCAGTGTTATCCAAAGATCGATAACAAAGTAAACGCTTCAAATTCTTCCTATTTTTAAAAGAAAAACTGGGCCAGGGACCTACAATGGTTGCCAAACGCTCATCTAACAATAGAATCGTCCAGTGTTTCTCTACAATTTGTCTGATGTGAGACACATCAGAAGTAAAGAATAATGGCAATCTCAAAAAATTATTATTAGTGTTCCTATTTTCATGTTTATCATTTGTATTTATATCTCTATCAGAAAAATAAGGTTTTGCTTTCATTTCTCTTGTCGGCATAACCTCATTCATAAATCTATCTATTTCACTAGGTCTATAATGACGTGCCATCAACCTATCTCTAAGGCTAATAATTTCGTGTTCATAGCCTATTTGACTGGGATTCAAACACGAAGCTCTTATACACTGTCCTTTTATTACATTTTCAAATATATATCTAGGGTGCATACTTTCGCGATGCAATAACGTGTTCCTATAACATGCTTTGCGATGAACAGAGGTATTAAGCATACCATTGCCCAACCTCTCAATTTGTACATCTAAAAAAGAAATATTAGATCTAGAAAAATTAACTGTAAAATCTAAATAAGATGTTAATGAATTAACAGATGACACAAATTCCAATAAACTAAGTTCATCTTTCTTCCAAATAAGGAAGAGGTCATCTACAAAGCATCTGTAGAAGCCTACTGATTGTTTAAAAGAATCCAACTTAAAAAGTTCATTTTCCTCCCATCTAGCCATTACAATGTTGGCATAGCTATTGGCACAAGAAGTGCCCATAGCTACGCCATCATTCTGTAGAAAGACCTCACCATTGAACATAAAAACATTATTATATAACACTGTCTCTAAGAAAAGACCTATGAGATCTATTTGTCTATGTCCCAAATCGGAATGTTCAAATAAATAAGATTGGACGTTAGTTACACCAATATTGTTGGGTATAACAGTAATAAACTTCTAACATCAAGTGTAACCAGTAAATAACTCTCATCACCTCTCACATTCCGAATATAGCTGTAAAGATCTAATAAAAATTGTTTAGTGTCTCTTAAAATGTAGTCATTGACATGTATTTATGATAAGGTTATTTGATATGAGAAGTTATCTGCATGTTTTAACGTTCCGCAATGCATTTCAATCTGCTATGCATACCTCTACATATGATGAATATGCTTGTTTTTATATTTAGATGGATTCTTTGTGTATATATTCAGGTTTGTGCATTCAACACACAACACACAAAGAGTTAATATTATGCTTGCGTCATAATTGTTTAGAAGTTATAAACGGAGTGTTTATTACAATGTGTGTTTCTTGGTCTGATGAAGCTGTTGTGAAAGTGGTCACCTATGCACACTACTATTAAATTGGTTTTAACGCTAGTGACATCGTTTGGAATTGACTTTCTATAACCGATGCATGGTTGCCTCAACCAAAGGATTTTTGCTCGTTTTATTTATATTTCATTGTTGATGTGAGGCATTTGCTCCTTTGAGTGTTCTACTTTGTTTCATTGTTATTATTACTTTTTTTACACTCATTGGGGACAAAGAAGATGGTTCTGGCATAAACGGCAACATTGAACTGGATTATAGACTCCCTGAGCCGTCTAGAAATATTGAGATAGCCGCTGAAGTGAATAGACCAATCGGGTCTACTAAAATTGAATTTCAACCAATAATATCGCCTAAGGGAGGCGAAAGCTTACTACAAAAGTTCACGGCCTGTATAAGGAATGATGAGAATCCGTTGTTCCTGTATGAAGCTAATTGTGAAGATGTGGCGGTACCTGATGATACAACTGAGCTGGAGGAATTACATACAGCTGCAGACAAGCTGGAAGGAGATTCTTTAAAATTCAAATGCCTTCTGTTACAACGACAACATTTTGAGGTGTGCATTAACAGAAGAATAATACCGAGGGGGTCTAAGAATTTTGAAGATGCCCACATATGGGGATTTATACCCGGAATTTCTGACCAAGTGGCAGAAACTGAATTTAGAGGTGAGCTTTAACTATATTAAGTTACTTACTGACTTCTTCAAACCAGAAGAAGAAAAGTTAAAAGCTTCCATTTTAAAACAACAGGAAGCATTGTATGAATGATTTTCACAGGTTATAGTAGACCGTGCTCTCAGTAGCGTTCTAGATGGCATCTTAATTTATGAAAGGTGCTTATTACAACAGAAGCGCACTAAAATTGATAGAGATACTAAAGATTTCAGGGAAGGCCATGTTTTCACCTGGCACAGAGTTAATCATGATATGGGACAGAACAATTATGGGAGAGCTAATGTGGTCAGTATACCCAATAAAAAGCAAACGGGTAATACTAATGTAACACAGAATATCAAATCAGCTCACAAACAAACATCTGATATTTCTCTGACACCTGTATTGACTCCTAATAATAAAGTTAGTCATTTTACTTTTATACAGACAGGAATAACGTCCAATACCACTACCATTTCTACAAATAGAGTTACTGAAAGCCTGCATCCTTCTACATCTTCATTAACTGCCTCACAGGATGAACGGCTTTTGAATAACAGAGATAATAGCATTGATGAGGCATGTAACAACCAACAAGTAGTTAGACCTAAGATTCCTACAAATAGTAGGAATGGTAAAGACTGTGTTCCATCTAATTCCTTGGGTTTTCCAAATTTCCCCTTTCCCATATCCCTGGAGAAGGGTGTAAAGAGAGACCGCTCCGTCAGTCGTGGCAAAACAAAGCGGAAACATTCGAGAGAGACAATCGAACCAGTCTCTCAAAAAATGTGGCAACAGATAGGAACAGCTTAGTTTTAAATATTTCTAAAAGGACATTAGATTTAGATGAAATCAATGTATTAAACAAAGGTTTAAACTTTATTCCAACTGGTACTAATAATTTAACAGCTGTACTGATTGATATCAAAATGTTCTTGAGAAATGTTATGTTACAGTATGAGTTTGGAACATGTTCTAATGATAAGAAATTTGATTTGAGGAAACCCAGTATTTATATGCCTAGTAATCATCCTTTAGTAGATGTGTTTTATAGAATGGTTGAAGATGACTTACATGATTATTACAGTAAAGGTAAATATGATAAGTTTTACAAGAGGTTCAATAACTTTACTGTCAGAGACAGGAATGCGTTGTCTAGGTTACAAAATGATTCCACCATAGTTATTAGACCAGCGGAGAAAGGTGGTCCCGTTGTTGTGATGGATTATGAAGGCTTCCATGAAGCTATATTTATGATGTTGAGTAATGACAAGTATTATAAACTGACAAATAATGAAAAGGTGGAAGAAATTAAGTATAGAATATTGAATTTAACAGATGATCTAATTAAAAGTTTTGACATTACGTCAGAACTAGGTAAATATTTATTAGTGGAGTACCCCATGAATCCAGCTATACAGGGTTTACCTAAGGTCCATAAGGACAGTGTTAATCCACCGATGAGGCCTATTGTTTCAGGCAAGGGGTGGTGCACTGAACCTTTCTCTATTTATATAGAGAAGCCCTGAGACCAGTTTTAGATAGGAATACCATTGTCCTCCGGGACACTAAACAGTTCTTAATAGACTTATACAGTTTCATTAATACATACATGTTGGACTCTGATACATTTTTTGTCACTTTAGATGTACAGTCATTATTTACTGTCATCCCCAATGATTTGGGCATTGATTCAGTTTGAAAATATTTACTTAAAATGTTGGTCTTATAAATAAACAGACTTAATTTGTCTCTTTTTAGAGGTCATCTTGGAAAACAACATTTTTGTATTTGAGCAGGACCTGTACATTCAGTGTGATAGCATAGCTATGGGCACTTCATGTGCCAATAGCTACACCAACATGGTCCTAGCTCTATGGGAAGAGGATTCCCTTTTTCATTTAGAGTTATATAAATGGCATGTGCTTTTCTACTGCCATTTTGTTGATGATGTCTTCCTTCTTTGGTGTGGTAAAGTGGAAGAACTTGAGTCATTTGTAGTTGATATAAATAGTATGACAGGTTATTTGAAATTTACACATAATTATTTCAATACATATATGGAATATTTAGATGTATTTATAGAAAGAGTCATGGATAACTCTGTCAACACAGGTGTATATAGAAAACCATGTAATAGGAACATCTTGCTGCATAGACGCAGTATGCATCCTCATTATATTTTTAAGAACATAATAAGAGGACAAGGTATGAGAATATCACGTCTGAATGCCTCAGATGCAGGCTATCAACATGCATTACTTGACTTTAAGAATAGGTTGTCAGCACGAGGTTATAAAGACAATGAAATAGAAAAAGGTCTTGTAGACATGGATTTGACTAGGGGAGATAGAGCTGCACCTTATTTTTCTACTAGAGTTGTACAAGACAGAATCGTTAGACAGGATTCTAAAGGTATTAAGATACCCATATATTATACTAACGACAATGAAGTCATTTTCAATATAATTAACAATCATTGGAAGATTCTCACTACCAATGATGATTTACGGGAGATTGTTGGTAACAAACTCTCTTTTAGATATAAAAATAAACCCAATTTAAAAAGAATCCTCTGTCATAGTACACATAGAAATATTTCTGACCATATCACAAAAAACAGCCCTTGTGGACACTGCAATGATTGCAGTTACATCAATACTAGAGGTTGTTTTACACACCCAGACACTGGACAGTTTTATACTTTTAAAGTAGATGCCAATTGTAATACAGCACATATTGTTTATCTTGCTGAATGTAATTTATGTTCCTCATTTTACACAGGTAAAACTAACAGGATGTTCCGTACCAGAATAAGAGAACATCTATATACCATTAGAGTGCAATATGCCAACAATGCCCTAGCCAAACACATCATGATAGTAGGTGAACAACATACTTTCAGTTTTATGCCCATAGATGTTGTGCTACCTGTTATTAGACAAGGTGACATTAGGAACAACACTGAGAGAAGGGAAATGACCTGGATTTTAAAACTGAGAGCTGATAGGGGTCATGGGTTAAACGAGAGAGCTTCTCTGAAACCCGTTTTAAAATCCCGTAGGTAAATTTATTTTGTAGACTTTCATCCTTAGTGCCTACAAAAACATTAAGTTAGAGTTTTTCATATATAGAACAAATGTTTATATATGTTATGCATTTTTATAAAGTATTTTATTTATTATTCATCATATATGCATGTATTTATGATAAGGTTATTTGATATGAGAAGTTATCTGCTTGTTTTAACGTTCAGCAATGCATTTCAATCTGATACGCATACCTCTACATATGATGAATATGCTTGTTTTTATATTTAGATGGATTCTTTGCATATATATTCAGGTTTCTGCATTCAACAGACAACACACAAAGAGTTAATATTATGCTTGCGTCATAACTGTTTAGAAGTTATAAAGGGAGTGTTTATTACAACGTGTGTTTCTTGATCTGATGAAGCTATTGTGTAAGCACTCACCTGTGCACACTACTATTAAAATGGTTTTAACGCTAGTGACATCGTTTGGCATTGATTTTCTATAACCGATGCATGGTTGCCTCAACCAAAAGATTTTTGCTCATTTTATTTATATTTCATTGTTGGTGTGAGGCATTTGCTACTTTGAGTGTTCTACATTGTTTCATCATATATATATATATATATATATATATATATATATATATATATATATATATATATATATATATATATATACACCCACACACACACACACACACACACAGACATATCTATATATATATATATATATATATATACACACACACACACACACGCAGATATATATATATATAGGTTCATAGGTTCATAGGTTCATAGGTTCATACTAGGCTATCTGCCCAAGGGCATTTATAAGCCTAGCCCATAGTTATGTGGCTTTCGCCACCCCTTTAGTTTGAATAAAAACTATGCCTATCATTTTTCTGTGCCTCTGTCAAGCAGTGACACTGAAGTAATCCCTGGGGTATATCTGCGATCTCCCATCCATTGGTCAAGATTCCTCTTGAACAAGGCCAGCGAGGTGCTCTGCCTCACATGTACCGGGATTTTGTTCCACAGCATGGGGAGTCTCTGGGTGATGAATCTGTCCCTCCAGCACGTTCTATTTATAACCGTGTCAAGGTTTAAGTCTCCCGCCCTTGTGGTTCTGAGGGATCTAGATTTTTGAGGTGAAGCATATTCATCAAATCTGGGTTTGACATGGCCTTATATGTCAGGCACAGGTCACCTCTGAGCAAGCGGTATGAGACTGAATAAAGCTGGAGTTCTTTCAGTCGGGCAGCATAAGACATATTTTTGAGACCCTTTATCCTTTTGGTGAGGAACTTTTGGGGCCTTTCAAGCTGCATCAGGTGTCTGGTCAGATACATTCGAACGGGCATTGTACTCAATCATAGGTCTAATGAGTGATGAGTACAGGGGGACGATGACCTCCCTTGATCTAGATGTGAATCCCTTCATGATCAGGTGGGCGATATAGAAGGTTTTCCTAACTACTTTAGCAACATGAGTGTCAAACGAAAGAGTACTGTCAACTTGGGTCCCCAAATCCCTGATGACTTTTTCTGTGCTCAGTGGATTGTCACCTATATGGTAGCTAGGGGTAACCTTGTTTTTCCCGAAGGGTATGACTATGCATTTTTTGGCGTTTAACTTCAGGCCATGGCTCTGGCACCAGTTATCCGCTTCTGTGAGGCCCTTCTGGAGGATATCTGTGTCAGATGTGTTTTCGACTATGGCGCCCAGTTTGCAGTCATCTGCAAACTTTGTCAGCCATAACCCTCCTGTGTTTGCTTGTACTTCAGAAAAGTAGATGCCGAACAAGAGTGGACCCAGGACTGAGCCCTGTGGGACACCACTTGTGACAGGCTTTGAGTCTGACATGGCTCCAGCAACTCTGACCCTGTGGGTTCTGTCGCTTAGCCAGTTTGCAACCCATCTTGTGATGTATGGGTTTACATTCAAGCTGATGAGTTTTTCGATGATACCTGAGTGGGGTATTGTGTCGAAGGCCTTTGCCAGGTCGAGGTAGGCTGTATGGACTGCCTTTCCTCATCAATGGCCTTGGTGACTGTCTCGAAAAAGTCAACCAAGTTTAAGAGGCAGGATCTGCCTTTGACAAAGCCAAACTGGGTTGGATCCAAAGTCTGCAAGTTCCCTATGTCTTTATTTATGAGTTCCATTATGATCCTCTCCATGGCTTTGCAGATAAGGCTTGTCAAGCTAATGGGGCGGTAATTTCCAGGGTCTGTGGAGGCACCGCCCTTATGAAGTGGGACCACAGTCGCCGTCGCCACTCCTTGGTATCCTGAGGTGAGGCTAAGATTAAACAGCTGTCCTAACTGTGGGTTTAATTCCTCGTTGAGTTCATGAAGCACACAGCCGGGGACACCATCCGTCCCATGGATGCTGTGTTTTTGCCTTAGTGAGGGCAGTTCTCACCTGGGCGTTGGAGATGTTTGGGGGCTACAATCCTCTGGAATAGATATCTCTCCTTTTGGGGAGAAGTTTGCACTGAACCTGTCAGCCAGTATGTTAGCAATGTGTGTAGGTTCAGTAATTTTCACATCATTTTGAACTAATTCTGAGCATATCTGGGAGTTTCCTCCTAGGTTTCTAACATAGCTAAAGAAGGCCTTATGATTGTCTTTAGAGTCCTTGGCGATTTTTCTCTCAAAATTTGCCTTGGATGATTTTATGAGAGCTCTTAGTTTTTACTTATAATGATCAAAGGTGTCTTACCTTTCAAGGATTTTGCTCTATCTTGTAGTAGCTTCCTCCTTTTGTTGTAGAGCTTGTTTATGGCTGGGGTCCACCAGACTGGACGCTTGCCTTTGGTACAGAGAGTCTTAGTTTTGTTTGGGATTGCCTGATCCATGCAGTCCTGTAGGTGCTGGTAGAAGGCATTTGTAAGTGATTCAGCGGTTTGAGTAATGTTTACCACTGGCTCAGGGGCCTTAAAGGAGACCACACTAGTTTTTAGAAGTGTGAAATCGGCTTTTGAGAAGTTTTTCACTGTGGTCTTTTTGTTTCAGGTGGGGCGGATGAGGACCTCCAGCGAGATTAGTTTATGATCTGATCTCACCAGTGAGGGGTATACTTCCGGTGTTGAACATTTTGATCCCATGTTCGTGATGATGAGATCAAGTATGTTTTCACCTCTTGTGGGGATGGTGACTAGTTGTTCCATGGCATTTGAGTTTATGAACTCCAGGAATCTTTGGGTTAGAGTGTTCGGGCTTGAGTAGTGTTCCCAGTCTATATTAGGGTAGTTGAAGTCACCTAGTATGATGGTGTTTGGAGATACATTTATCCCTCCAATGTTTTCAGGAAGGCCATGTGAGGTTCCTGAGTTTGAGAGGGTGGCCTGTAACATGCTACAAATTGCAGAGCAGTCTTGCCTATGGTTAATTGCACCTGGATGGTCTCCGATGCATCGCGTTGCCACCAACCTTGAGGTGTGGGTGTCCTTTATGAATATGGACACCCCTCCTTTCTTGGTGTTGTCCGGATTTTGGGGCGGGCGTATGATATGAGGTGAAACCTGTTAGTGCTGGGGTGCTCTCAGGAGCCTTGAACCAGGTTTCTGTCACAGCACAGACATCGATGTTCTCCATATTGAGAAGGGCCTCGAGTGTGTGCATCTTGAGATTGAGACTTCTGGCATTGAGCAGCATTACCCTTAGTTTTTTCCTTTTGGTGTTCTAGGGTGGTAGGTTTAGAATTTGAGCCTTGCCTAAAAAGGCACTATGGGGTGGCAAGAGCCTTTACCAATATCCGGAAGCCCAGGGTGACAGGTGCAAGCCGCCCCTTGAAGCAGCGTGGCTTGTCCAGCATGTCATCCCAGGCAGACAGACATTGATCCCCTTTGAATGACACCAGAATTTAAGCCAATTATTAAAGCTGATCATCTTATCACTGTATTGTGGCATCATTCTAGGTGAAGGTAGGATACTGCTCAAGGTCAGGGTCATACCTACCTGGGCTACATAATCAGAGAGCTCCTCGGCGTCCCTTTTCATGTAGTCCAAGGAGCTCAGGTCGTTGACACCAGTGTGGACAATGACTGAGTCGTGCTTGTACCTGCTGTTGAGAGACCTGAGTGCTTGCGTTATGTGGCGGATTCTAGCGCCGACAGGCAGCTTACTGTGACCTTCTCCTTACTCAGTCTGGTGGCCGGGACGTCAGTGTGTCTGACTATGGAATCACCAATGACAAGTGTGTCTGGCATTTTGTTTGGCCTTAAGGGCTGTGACTGTTTGACACTCTGACTGTGTGGTCTATGTGTTGCATGTGTTGGGTCGTGAGGTGGTAGTTGTTTGGGTGTCTGCTTTGGTGGCCTCTGCTGTTTTGGTAAATTTTGATCAGAGCCTCCGAGTATGTCTTTGTGTGAGTATGTGTATAATTTGAAGTTGTGATGGTACCATGTGTGACTGGGTATGTATTGTGTGTGGTTGCCTTCTCCTCCTGTCTGGTCTTGCCAGTCCTATGTTGAGAGAGCTCAGCCTCCAGTTTGGCCGTATAGTTGCATCTCTCGCATGTATTTGTGTTTTGTGGGAGAAGGAGAGGATTGTCTGTGTACATGAGGCAATTGTAACATTGCCTCAATATTCCCAGGTTCACCAGTTGAGCTGGAGAGGACACTAGCAACTGATCCCTCGACATACTAGAAGTAGTAGATAAAGAACTTTCAAAGGACTCGGGAAGTGGGTTTTGGGCTGGTGGGGTACTATCTATAATAAGAGTGCTTTATCAAGGTGCAAGTACTGTAGGAGTAAGTGCTAGGCTTTACAGATAGAGAATAGTCTACTTGGGAATCAAGTAGAGATGAACTTTTCAGTTATAGGATATGCTGGTTAGATCAGCAGTACAGTTTAGCGTGTTTTATAGCAGGGGCTGAAGGGAGCTAGGAATTGGCCCAAAACGACCAATGGACTACTAGTTTCTGGCTGAACCTTCACCAAATCGGACAAAAAGTCCGCTCAGTGCTTCCCACTCCCACTGGTAAGCAAAGAAACTTCCTCCTTCCTAATAAGGCAATGGATCAGTAACAGGAACTAAAAACAAAGCCCAGGGATCAGCAACTCTGAAACTGGACTACTCTAGTTCAGTAAAGTGGGAAAACAAGAGATTTTTGTTTTATTACAGAGATAAGGAAAAACAGACAGTAAATGCTATAAATGCTGTAAATCGGCTAGCGACTTTAGTGTGTAGCCTACAGAAACAATTTGCAACAATTAGTAACTTAAAGTGCAATAAACAGTGTAAAATGCAGAAATCACTTAAAGTAGCAGTAAAACAGGTGAAATGCAGTCGCTAGCTTAATAACAGTGGGAAAGCCACAAAAATACTTATATCTGGTAGAAAGTCACTCTTTTAGCTCTCTGCTGCTTGGATCACTCTGCAGGCCACCACGAGGATCTGTGCAGAGTTGGTACAAGCTGGAAAACACGTGTTTAGCGTGTTTTATAGCAGGGGCTGAAAGGAGCTAGGAATTGGCCCAAAACGACCAATAGACTACTAGTTTCTGGCTGAAACTTCACCAATTCGGACAAAAGGCTGCTCAGTGCTTCCCACTCCCACTGGTAAGCAAAGAAACTTCCCTCCTTCCTAATAAGGCAATGGATCAGTAACAGGAACTAAAAACAAAGCCCAGGGATCAGCAACTCTGAAACTGGACTACTCTAGTTCAGTAAGGTGGGAAAACAAGAGATTTTTTTTTTTTTACAGAGACAAGGAAAAAACAGACAGTAAATGCTATAAATGCTTTTAAGTGGCTAGCACACTTGAGTGTGTTAGCCTACAGGTAAAATTAAGCAACAAATAACTTTTAAGAGTGCAAAACAGTTAATCAACACAAAAACAGTTTAAATAGAATGCAGAGCTGTATAAACAGGCTAAGATGCAGTCGCTAAGCAGTAAATATTCAACAAGCCAGAAAAATACTTAAATCAGTTATAGCAAATACAGTTATAACAAATGCTCTGAAATATACTATATATTTCCAATATGTTTGAGAAGGACAGTCAGAACACAAGAAGGTTCAGGCGAAGAAGAAAAAATGTTTTGTTTTACTTTTGAAAAGGTAAAAGGAGGAACAGAAGGCCTTATCAAATGTTCTCTCTGTATTAAGAAGAATGAGCTAATGACACTAGACTGGGAGGTGTGTCACAGTAGGGCGGCAACTGCAAAGCCACCAAGTATAAGAGCAAGACACCAACAGGGAGGGAGGGTGGGACAAAATAGCCTAAGACAACAAGCTATGAAAGTTTTAAACCGAAAAAGATTTCTGAAGATTCTGAATAGACAAAGTGCTTTATATATATTAAATTATAAAAACAGTAATCTGTTAAAATAATCAAAAAATACTTATATTTTGTAGCTCAGTTGCGGTCAAACAACTTATCCAGCCTGCACCAAAGACCAGAAACACAACTTTTTTACAAGAACACAAAAGAACCAGCCCCCACTAGCCAAGAGATAATTACACAGAGTAAATGTTTCAGTTTATACAATAGCCTAAGACAACAAGCTATGAAAGTTTTTAAACCGAAAAAGATTTCTGAAGATTCTGAATAGACAAAGTGCTTTATATATATTAAATTATAAAAACAGTAATCTGTTAAAATAATCAAAAAATACTTATATTTTGTAGCTCAGTTCGGTCAAACAACTTCTCCAGCCTGCACCAAAGACCAGAAACACAAGTTTTTTTTTACAAGAACACAAAAGAACCAGCCCCCACTAGCCAAGAGATAATTACACAGAGTAAATGTTTCAGTTTATACAATAGCCTAAGACAACAAGCTATGAAAGTTTTAAACAGAAAAGATTTCTGAAGATTCTGAATAGACAAAGTGCTTTATATATATTAAATTATAAAAACAGTAATCTGTTAAAATAATCAAAAAGTACTTATATTTTGTACCTCAGTTGGTCAAACAACTTCTCCAGCCTGCACCAAAGACCAGAAACACAACTTTTTTTTACAAGAACACAAAAGAACCAGCCCCACTAGCCAAGAGATAATTACACAGAGTAAATGTTTCAGTTTATACAATAGCCTAAGACAACAAGCTATGAAAGTTTTTAAACCGAAAAAGATTTCTGAAGATTCTGAATAGACAAAGTGCTTTATATATATTAAATTATAAAAACAGTAATCTGTTAAAATAATCAAAAATACTTATATTTTGTAGCTCAGTTCGGTCAAACAACTTCTCCAGCCTGCACCAAAGACCAGAAACACAACTTTTTTTTTACAAGAACACAAAAGAACCAGCCCCCACTAGCCAAGAGATAATTACACAGAGTAAATGTTTCAGTTTATACAATAGCCTAAGACAACAAGCTATGAAAGTTTTTAAAAAAAGATTTCTGAAGATTCTGAATAGACAAAGTGCTTTTTATATCTTAAATTATTACAACAGTAATCTGTTAAAATAATCATAAAATACTTATATTTTGTAGCTCAGTTGCGGTCAAACAACTTCTCCAGCCTGCACCAACGACGAGAAACACAACTTTTTTTACAAGAACACAGAAGAACCAGACCCCACTAGCGAAGAGATAATTACACAGAGTAAATGTTTCAGTTTATACAATAGCCTAAGACAACAAGCTATGAAAGTTTTAAACAGAAAAAGATTTCTGAAGATTCTGAATAGACAAAGAGCTTTATATATATTAAATTATAAAAACAGTTATCTATTAAAATAATCAAAAATACTTATATTTTGTAGCTCAGTTCTTGTCAAACAACTTCTCCAGCCTGCACCAAAGACCAGAAACACAACTTTTTTTACAAGAACACAAAAGAACCAGCCCCACTAGCCAAGACATAATTACACAGAGTAAATGTTTCAGTTTATACAATAGCCTAAGACAACAAGCTATGAAAGTTTTTAAAGAAAAAGATTTCTGAAGATTCTGAATAGACAAAGTGCTTTATATATATTAAATTATAAAACAGTAATCTGTTAAAATAATCAAAAAATACTTATATTTTGTAGCTCAGTTGGTCAAACAACTTCTCCAGCCTGCACCAAAGACCAGAACCACAACTTTTTTTTACAAGAACACAAAAGAACCAGCCCCCACTAGCCAAGAGATAATTACACAGAGTAAATGTTTCAGTTTATACAATAGCCTAAGACAACAAGCTATGAAAGTTTTAAACAGAAAAAGATTTCTGAAGATTCTGAATAGACAAAGTGCTTTATATATATTAAATTATAAAAACAGTAATCTGTTAAAATAATCAAAAAATACTTATATTTTGTAGCTCAGTTGGTCAAACAACTTCTCCAGCCTGCACCAAAGACCAGAAACACAACTTTTTTTACAAGAACACAAAAGAACCAGCCCCCACTAGCCAAGAGATAATTACACAGAGTAAATGTTTCAGTTTATACAATAGCCTAAGACAACAAGCTATGAAAGTTTTAAACAGAAAAGATTTCTGAAGATTCTGAATAGACAAAGTGCTTTATATATATTAAATTATAAAACAGTAATCTGTTAAAATAATCAAAAATACTTATATTTTGTAGCTCAGTTGCGGTCAAACAACTTCTCCAGCCTGCACCAAAGACCAGAAACACAACTTTTTTACAAGAACACAAAAGAACCAGCCCCACTAGCCAAGAGATAATTACACAGAGTAAATGTTTCAGTTTATACAATAGCCTAAGACAACAAGCTATGAAAGTTTTAAACAGAAAAAGATTTCTGAAGATTCTGAATAGACAAAGTGCTTTATATATATTAAATTATAAAAACAGTAATCTGTTAAAATAATCAAAAATACTTATATTTTGTAGCTCAGTTCTTGGTCAAACAACTTCTCCAGCCTGCACCAAAGACCAGAAACACAACTTTTTTTACAAGAACACAAAAGAACCAGCCCCCCCTAGCCAAGAGATAATTACACAGAGTAAATGTTTCAGTTTATACAATAGCCTAAGACAACAAGCTATGAAAGTTTTAAACCGAAAAAGATTTCTGAAGATTCTGAATAGACAAAGTGCTTTATATATATTAAATTATAAAAACAGTAATCTGTTAAAATAATCAAAAATACTTATATTTTGTAGCTCAGTTGGTCAAACAACTTCTCCAGCCTGCACCAAAGACCAGAAACACAACTTTTTTACAAGAACACAAAAGAACCAGCCCCACTAGCCAAGAGATAATTACACAGAGTAAATGTTTCAGTTTATACAATAGCCTAAGACAACAAGCTATGAAAGTTTTAAACAGAAAAAGATTTCTGAAGATTCTGAATAGACAAAGTGCTTTATATATATTAAATTATAAAACAGTAATCTGTTAAAATAATCAAAAAATACTTATATTTTGTAGCTCAGTTGCGGTCAAACAACTTCTCCAGCCTGCACCAAAGACCAGAAACACAACTTTTTTTTACAAGAACACAAAAGAACCAGCCCCCACTAGCCAAGAGATAATTACACAGAGTAAATGTTTCAGTTTATACAATAGCCTAAGACAACAAGCTATGAAAGTTTTTAAACAGAAAAAGATTTCTGAAGATTCTGAATAGACAAAGTGCTTTATATATATTAAATTATAAAACAGTAATCTGTTAAAATAATCAAAAAATACTTATATTTTGTATCTCAGTTGCGGTCAAACAACTTCTCCAGCCTGCACCAAAGACCAGAAACATATATATATATATATATATATATATATATATATATATATATATATATATATATATGTGTGTATATATATATATACGCTTGCACAGATAAAGGTCTTTTGAAGTTCTAAACGTTTAACTATAGCAAGGAACTTATATAAGTTTTGTGTTAAGGAGCTAAATGAGTTCATCTCAGCAGCCAATATGTCAACCACTCTGTTGAAATGAATATCAGAGCTTCCCTCATAGTACTCTTCAACACTGCTGATCCTGTCATCTGACAATTTGTACCAGGGCAACCATCCCCTTCAACCCAACATAGATATGACATTATATCAAAATAAACACACATTTTTGAGTCTTGTCAAGATTAACACAGTCAAAGAACTCCTCTAGAAGTATTGAATCTGATAGGTGATGATCATAACAGGACTGATGTATAATGATGCAGAAGAATTAAAAAGAAATAACATCTAAAAATATTTAAATAATTCAGAAGATGTCTAGCGAAGGCAACAGAATCAGTGGGGTCCCAGCAGGATTAAAAAAAACTGATGTGATATAGATTTAATGGATTTATGAGATGGACAATAAAATTAGAAGACTCAAGAAGGCACACTTACAGGGTTTTAAGAACAGGGAGATTTGCAGAGGCAATAAGGCCTTGAATCTAATCAGAATTAATGCAGATAATGGCTTTATAGTAGTAGTAAGTGAGTGAGAAGAAGACCCATAGCAAGACTACCAGAACTGATTAGCCTTAGTTTGTATGACTAACTCTACAGATATCGAATATTAAAAATGTCTTGGAACCCCAGCAAAAGTATGGGCTAGAGACAACAAGATTATAGAACTCAGTACTTCCAGTAATGATTAAGACATCCAGAGACTTACACTTGACTTAGTAAAACCAAGCGGTCCATATTTATTTCAAGCTTTCTCCCCAGAGTTGGCTGTCACATATGCAAATAACAGTTTGAATTTACGTTTATTCAGTAGAAAACAGACATATGTAAAGTTTAGGGAGACAGTAACAATGCTACTTGGTCAGATTCTTTCCCTCATTATATCTAATGTCAACAATCAGAATTATGAATTGAAATATACACCAGTTAGCAAATATAGCACCAGTGCTTAAAGTTGTCTTTTTCAATTTTATCCATGAGGCTGTGTGTGGTATAATACGGATTCTAGCTTGCTCTAGATATAGATAGATCTACAGATGTGTGTGTGTATATATATACATATATATATATATATATATATATATATATATATATATATATATATATATATATATATATATATATATATATATATATATATATATATATATGTATATATAGATATACATACATATATAGATTTTATATATATGTGTGTGTGTGTGTGTGTGTGTGTGTGTGTGTGTGTGTGTTTTCTCCATATCTTGATTATAAAATTCACTATTCTCCCTAAAGTCATATTCATTTTGCCATCATGCATTCACAACTTAGAACATCAGAACTCTTCTTTTTCCTGAGTGTAAAGAATCCACATTTTATCAGAAAGGATTCACATTTTGTAGATATCTCTTACTGTGTCTGCCAGGGAGTAATGAGCTCAGGAGGTCAGACAGCCAACATCTGCAGGTGCTTCAGCTTTTTTCTGTTGTGGATATATGCTAACTATGCTTTTATAGGTGTTGTTATTCTAAACATGAATTGGATTGTGTTTCTGCACACCTGTAGCTCTTTTGGAATGTGTGCACTTCTTTACTGAGGCCGTGTTCTCTTGGTCCTTATGAATGATCTGTACTTCTTAATTTCACCCAGAGGGTGCTTCTGTGGTGAGCCTTAGCAAAGTCCCTCCTCCCAGAATGGCTGTCCTGATAATGGATATGCACTCCCCTCAATCCCTGGACCACTCAGCCAGAGCTTGAGCTAATAATCATACACAGGTCACATGGGACATATGCGTGGAGATCCTTCTGCTTAAGCCATACAGCTAGATATGGCAATCTGACTGGAAGAAAACCATGTACATATTCAGATGGCAGTTTGGAAGTAGTGTTTGTGATGGACCATGCACACATTTTGTAAACAGAAGGAAAGTAAACAAGTAGATGAAAAGGGGAAAGAAGGCATGGATGTTTTTATAGGGGTGTAAACACAGGTACAGTGAGAATCACAGCCAGAAAGCTGAAGATGAGTGCAAGAAAGCATAAATCAATCATTACGAAATGGCAGTGTAGAATTAGGTCATTCATGAAAATAATTAAACATCTTGGTTTTCAGTGTGAAGATAAAATACAGCGAAAGGAAAACAGCAGTATTATATCAATTATCTTCATGCCTTGCAAACAAAGCAGTAATATTTCTCTTTGTGTGAACCATTACACCTTTCTTACAAAAATGAGGTAAGGCTGAAAGGCTAACATGGTTCTCATGATTTTCAGTCGCAGACTGTTCCCCCAGAACAGCTGCAACCTCTTTGGACATGTCTAACACATCTATGAAATAAGGTTAGTCATACTTTTTTCCCTAGGTCTGTAGAAACATTCAATTCTGTTCACTTTATGATTGTACAAGTCTTTTGAAAAACACGCATTTTCTAGTTTTGTTCTTCAACAAAATAAATCCCTTGCTCATTGTCTCAAATAACAAAAGAATGCAATATTTTTTTACAGAATATCTGAAGCACTACTTTTAACCCCAACTTGTAGCCATTTAGCTAGCAGTTTAGCTCAGAGGGTTAAGGTTAGGAGCTGCAGAAGTTTTCTCTTGGAGTGCTGAGTTTGAGTCTCCCACTCTCCATTTTTCTTCAATTTGACTTGAAACAATTTACATAATTAGAGAATGCAGCCAGGCTTCCATTGTAAATGTGCCTTAGCCAAATTGAAAATTGTAGTTAACAAAATATATAAAAACACAGACATTCCTGAAAATGTCTGAGATTATTTTATCCTTTCTGCAAGACCATGCGGAATTGTATTCACAATCATTACACAAACACACACACACACACACACACACACACACACACACACACACACACACACACACACACACACACACACACACACACACACACAAAACACAAATACAAAGAATTTACACTTGGTGTGATAAAATGGAGTCAGAGGGAGAAGAGGAACTTGAGTGGAAAGAGAAGTCAGATATTGTTTTTGATGCTGTATGGAGAAACTAAATGCTTGCTAGAATTAAAAGGCTGTCTTTACTTGATAACTTGCTGTTTGCCACAGAGAACAATGGGGGTGGGGGTTGTGTTATCAAAACATAGTCTAAAAAAAGTACTTCATCTGCAAAATGTCAGGAGATTCTGGAAGTATGATTGAACCTATCCTGAACAGAAAATACCACAGGCAAATTTATTTCAGAAACTGTGTGATTGACTGAAATTAAGTATGTAGGTTATTTTATTCTTCAACATATGAACTTAAAACTGAGTCAGCTGAACATCTGTGCAAAGACTAAAACAGATGAAGCTGTGGTGAGACCAGCATTAGTAGTAGCCAGGCAGTAGTCATTCATTCGACTCCCCTCTTTTCATCATTCTTGACAAGCTAATTCTTTGTTTTCAGTAAGTGCTGCTTGATTTGTTTCTAACTTCAGAATATCTCCCTAAATACTTAATTCTTAAATTTTCAGGGTCTATGTATTAATTTCCCCTCAAGTGCTTGGCAGTGCTCTGTATAGACTCAGACACCTTGAGTGACATTTTTCCTTAAAAGCACAATTGAAATTTCTCCAGTACCTAGTTGCACACAGGACATCTAGTTTGCAATGACAAGCACTGTCCACATAGTTGCAAACCAGGTACTGCTGACAGTGATTGGTATTCTCACTCCAAATGTCTAATCAATAAAAAATGGTCTGTTGCCATGGATAGGAACTTTCCTACTGTCTCCGTTACTGGCTTGGTGAACATGGGCATCCTTAGGCAATGTAGAAATTGTCTCATGTTTACTGACAACCAGTTAGTTCTCATACAAACAGATATGGTATCTGAGAAATGTATTTACACAATGTCACTGGAGCCAAAGCTCTCACATAAAAGTACTCCTAATGTCAATAAGGTTATCAGTAGTACACACGCTGCACCCATCATGCACAATTCAAAGCAGACATATAGACTCACATTTGCTGAGGTACTTACATGTAACCTTCCTAAAGCACAAAGACCTCCTAGATGAATTGCAAAACAAATACTCTCAGCAGCCCCAAATGTGCACTTTGAAATCAACAACCACATCAACACATAGAACTTCATCTCATGGAGCCTCTACCTCTAAGCCCATAAGGCAAGCCACCACACAATCCAACATTCTAGTCATTGGAGACTCTATCATGAGACACACTGATGTCCCTCGCACCGGGCTGAGTAAGCAGAAAGATACGGTCAGTTGCTTATCAGGGGCTATGATCTACCAAATTATGCATGCACTCAGATTATTGGACCACAATTATCAATATGACCTGAGACATACCTCCCAAGACTATATGAAGAGAGACATCATGGAACTCTTAGAATATGTGTCTCAGGCTGGTATGAGTCTAGCATTGAGCAGCATTTTACCTTCTCCAAGAATGATACTGCAATATGAACAAAAGATGATTGACTTTAATAATTGGTTTAGTTTTTGGTGTAATTCTAAGGGGGTGCAATATTTGTCAGCATGGAAGGAGATGGTCAACAGACCATGCTGCTTTGTCTGGGATTGTCTGCACCTCTCCCCTCTGGGCTTTCAAATATTAGCTAAAACATTGTCTTCCCCATAGTGCCTTTTTTAGGCAATGCTAAACTGAAAGTACTTCCGACATAGCAAATCAAAACCAAGAAAATCTAAAGATATTAATGCTCAATGCCAGAAGTCTAAACAAAAAACACCAGTCCCTAGAAGCTGTTTTTATCCTAGAGAATGTCTGTGTGGTCACTGAGACATGGTTTAAAGCCGTGGAGAGCAAACCAACAGTGTAAGATTATAATGCCTTCCACAAATTTAGGCCAGCGATTTTACAGGCAGGGACTAAAGGTGGAGGTGTCTCTATTTACATCAAAAATAAATATACTTCAAGGCTGGTCAAACAGAACAATGCACTTGAGCTGCTCCATGTTCAAATCACTACAGGGAAAATCCAATACCACTTCTTTGCAAGCTATAGGTTCATAGGTTCATAGGTAAGTACTAGGCTATCTGCCCAAGGGCATTTATAAGCCTAGCCAGAATGTGTTGGCTTTCGCCACCCCCTTAGATTAGTTCCCTGTGCCTCTGTCCAGCAGAGCCATCAGTTCCCTGTGCCACTGTCCAGCAGAGCCATTAGTTCCCTGCGCCACTGTCCAGCAGAGCCAGTGCAGTGATCCCCGGGGTAAATTTTCTGTTTCCCATCCACCAGTCAAGGTTTCTCTTGAAAAGTGTTAGTGAGGGACTTTGCCTAATGTATATTGGAATCCTGTTCCAAAGCATGGGGAGTCCCTGGGATAGGAATCTATCCCTCCAGCATGTCCTATTTATCATTGTGGTGAGGTTTATATCTCTAGAGCGTGTGGTTCTCTGGGATTTGTTTTTTTTTTAGGTGGAGCATGTCCATCAATTCTGGGTTGGACATGGCCTTGTATGTCAGGCAGAGATCACCTCTGAGTAAGCGGTATGCAACTGAGTACAGCTGGAGTTTCTTGAGTCGGGCTGCATAGGGCATCTTTTTGAGGCCAGTAATCCTCTTGGTGAGGTACTTTTGTGGCCTTTCCAGCTGTTGCAGGTGTCTTGTAAGGTACATCCCAAATGGGGCGTTGTATTCTATGATGGGTCTAATGAGTGATGAGTAGAGAGGCACAACAACCTCTTTTGTTCTAGATGCGAACCCTTTTGTGATTAGGTGGGCCACATGGAATGATTTTCTAACCACCTTGGCAATATGATTATCAAAGGAGAGATTACTATCTACTTGGGTCCCCAGATCCCTTATTACATTTTCTGTATTTAGGGGACTACCACCTATGTGGTAGTTCGTGAGTATTTTGTTTTTTCCAAAGGGGATGACTATGCACTTTTTGGCATTTAGCTTGAGGCCATGATTTTGACACCAGGTATCCGTCTCAGTGAGACCCATCTGAAGGGTGTCTGTATCAGCCAGAGAATCAATTATGGCCCCTAGTTTGCAGTTGTCTGCAAACTTGGTCAGCCATAGTCCTCCTATGCTTGCCTGTACCTCTGAGAAGTATATACCGAACAGGAGGAGTCCTAAGACTGAGCCCTGAGGGACGCCACTTGTAACTGGTTTAGAGTTGGATGTAGAGCCTGCAACTCTCACCATGTGGGATCTATCCATGAGCCAGTTGGCAACCCATCTCGTGACATAGGGGTTTATGTTCAAGCTGGTGAGCTTGTCTATAATACTAGAATGGGGAATGGTGTCAAATGCCTTTGCGAGGTCTAAGTAGGCTGTGTGGACCTCCTTTCCCTCATCTAATGCCTTGGTAACCATCTCAAAGAAGTCCACCAGGTTTAGGAGGCATGATCTGCCCTTAACAAAACCAAACTGGGTAGGGTCCAAGGTTTGGAGGTTCCCAATGTCTCTGTTAATGAGTTCCATGATGATGCGTTCCATAGCCTTGCAGACCAGGCTAGTCAGGCTTATAGGGTGATAGTTCCCGGGGTCCGTTGTGGCTCCACCTTTGTGGAGCGGGATAACTGTTGCTGTGTGCCACTCTATGGGTATGTAGCCTGTAGAGAGGCTGAATTTGAACAGTGTGTTTAGGTGAGGGGTTAGTTCACTTTGGAGCTCTTATAAGACACAGCCTGGGACCCCGTCCGGTCCCACTGAAGCTGTGTTTTTGGCTTTGGATAGGGCTGTTTTAACCTGTGCATCGGTGATTGATGGGGCCCTACATTCTTCTCTGTGATCCAGGAAAATCATACCATGTATGTAAACTTATTATAAACACTAACCATCCAACTCAACACCATATTCATGGGTGACATTAATTATCCCACTAGTAACTTGGAATCGTATATGACACCAAACGTACATGCACAGAGATTCCTGGATTTTGTAAACATAAACACCCTGGACCAGATAGTCAATACAGCAACCAGTGGTGCAACCATACTAGATCTGGTCCTCACTAATATGGGAGACTGCTGCACATCCCCTACTGTAATGCCTTCCCTGGTAAAGTCATACCACAAACTACTCTCCTTTGAAGTAAAAATAAAAGCTGGACTCCCAGCTAAACCTAGAATATTCTAAGGCTAGCCTCCTACTATTAAGTGAGAAGCTGGCAAAATTTCAAGCCCCCATAAATCCTGAGAACACTTTGGCCTATGCAGAACTGTTCACAGAAACCCTGTACAAGCATGTTAGTAGCTGCACAGAGGTAGCTGTACCTACGAGAAAGAAGTACAGAACTAACTCAAAAAACAAGCCACCGTGGTGGAATCACAAAATCAATTATCTGTATAACAGGAGGAAAAAAATAATTGCAACATTTTTGAGGTACAGCACTCATCAGGATAAAAGTACTTTTATCCAACTAAACAAGCAACTCAGAGGACAAATAAAGTCTACCAAAACCAAATTTGAGGTAAGTTTGGACTCCCAGGCTAAGGACAACCACAACGTATTCTTCAGCTATGTCTGCAACCTCAGAGGCAATATATAATTGTGTGCAGAGCTCATTGTAAATGGAGCCACCTATACTGAGCCAGAAGATATAGCAAACCTCCTGGCTGATAAATTCAGCTCCAAATTTACTCCTCTCTCCCCCTCAACCTTCCCTCAGAAAATATCATGAAATATAACTCCCCCTACTATCACTAGAGAACAGGTCCTTAATGCTCTCTCAAAGACCAAGAACACTGCATCAATGAGCCCAGACAATATCCCAGGATGCCTTCTAAATAGCATGAAACATGACCTATCATGGCCTCTGGAATTACTGTTTAATTGTAGCCTCCAAACAGGCTCCATGCCTCATGAATGGAGAAAGGCAACACTCATCCCTCTGCACAAAGGTGGGCCATCTACAGACCCTGGAAAATACAGACCCATAAGGCTCTCTAGTCAAAGTAATGGAAATAATTATCATAGAGCTGATCAATAGAGATATAGCAAACCTCCAGACACTGGACCCAACCCAGTTTGGATTCACCAAGTGCAGATCATGCCTACTCGGGTCTATATCATAACACTGAAGTTCTCTAACATTGAATGTTATAATATCAAACCCTAAACACCGAAGACTGAAAACATCGAACAGTCAGAATAGCGAATTTTTTCCCCAGGGAAAAAATTTGCTATTCCAAAAAACATACACACAGCACAAACACACACAAAAAACAGCCATCCGCACACATACACTTAAAATCCTACACCTAAACTAAACTTTACATACAGTACTAGCTATCCACTTACCTTAACCCAACCCTAACCCTAAGGTCTGTCACTATCACACACTCACCTCACCCGCGCCCTAACCCTAACTCACCTAACCTGCCCCTAACCCTAACCTACACACAATCGCACACTTACCTGACCCACGTCCTAACCCTAACACACCTAACCTACCCCCTAACCCTAACCTACACACAATTGCACACTTACCTGAACCCGACCCATAATGCTCCAACATATCGAACACTGAAAACAGCGAAGCCACGGCAATGGCCTACCGAATTCTTTCCCTGGGAAAGAATTTGGTGTCCTGCACCTTCGCTGTTTTCAGCGTTCGACATTACGGGTTTGATATTATAACATTTGATGTTAGAGAACTTCGATGTTATAATATAGACCCACCTACTCAACCTAGTGGACTTCTTTGAGCAAGCCACCAAAGCAATGGATGAGGGCAAAATTGTTCAGACTGCCAACCTTGACCTGGCCAAGGCATTTGACACAATACCCCACTCGGCCATTGTTGTCAACTCAAGTGGTTAGGTACAAACCCATATGTCACCCAGTGGATAGCCAACTAGCTCACAGACAGGACCCAGGAAGTTAGAATTGGGGAGTCCACCTCTACAAAGAGGCCAGTCACAAGTGGAGTTCCTCAGGGATCAGTCCTTGGACTGCTCCTTTTAGGCATTTACTTCTCAGAAGTCAAGGCCAATGTCAGTGGTTTCTGGCTGACTAAATTTGCAGATGATTGCAAATTAGGAGCTGTCATTGATTCTCACACTGACATAAATGTTCTACAGGAGGTGCCACAGACAACAACTGGTGTCAGAGCCATGGACTAAAACTAAATGCCAAGAAATGCATAATAGTATCCTTTGGGAAGTGACCCATCCCTGGTAACTATCATATTAACAACACACCCCTTAGAGGTGACACAGTAGTCAGGGACATAGGGACATAGTAATCTAGACTTTGATCATCATGTGTCTACAGCGGTGAGGAAATCCTTCTATGTTGCACAACTTATAAACAAAGGTATGGCATCTAATTCCAAGGAAGTCATTGTTCCACTGTATTCTGTATTCATCAGATCTATCATTGAGTACAATGGCCCCTTTGGTATGTACCTAACCAGGCATATCCAAGAACTGTAATGTCCACAGAGTTTCTTCACTAAATAATATAAAGCATAAGTAATATGTCCTATGCAGAGTGCCTCAAGGCCCTATTCCTGTATTCTGTCTCCTACAGGCTTTTGAGGGGAGATCTGTAACTGGCATACAGGGCATTGTCAGAACCTACTCTGATGGACCTCCTGCATAACCACAAAACAAACAGCACCAGAATTACCCATTCTAAAGACTTAAACATTGCCTGTGATATAAATAGGACCTGCTGGAGAGATAGGTATGTATGCCAGAGACTTCCCCATCTATGTAACAGGCTCCCCATCCATGTGCCGCAGAGTTTCTCCCTACCCCAATTCAAGTGCAACTTGGACAATTGGATGGGAAACCAGAAATTCATCCCTGGTTTGGCACCTATGTCTCTAATGGAAATGGTTCATCTCCAGGCCCGTGCTTACAGTTATCAAGATTAGCAGAACTTGTCAGAGATTTAGGATGAATGACTGGGATTAAAAAGGCCCTTGTGGGTGTTAGCCTAGTAAGCACCTATGAATCTATTAACCTGTGATAAAAGGAGATATTTTCTGCATTTAATTTCTACTGTTCTAAAGACTGTTTTTTTTTTTTTTTTTTTTTTTGTGAGCAGGCTGAAGGAAATGTTTTGTAAGTATTTTACCCTGAGATTAACCAAGTCAAATTGTTACTTGCTGTGTATGATCCTTTCTCATTTACCACATTTAAACAAATACACAGTCAAACTGCATGAGCTTGCATTTTGGTATCTTTTCTGAAGGCCACAGGTACCAAGTTTTTATACATGGTTTTCATTGCACCCATTTACCCAAAAGTTCCCTTTAACCAGACAAGACCCCTGCTTTACAAATCACTGAGCTTTATACCCTGCAACTCAAACATAGGCAAGCCAAGGAATTCCTGGCACGGTAGAGTAATTCAATGACATGGATGAACATCCCATGATAGCTGATGAGTTATTACGTATTATAGCATAAAAAGCCATTCCAATGAACATTAAAAAAGCTGGTTATGCTGCATTTAGGAGTAAAAATGTAAAAAAGGTGGTATATGAAGGCAACAGAATATAACTCATGAAATAAAGTAATATTCAAAAGGCTTACAAAATTAAAATGTTACAAATGCTATCAAATTTGACATACAGAAAAAATTGCCCCATCTTACCTGAACCAACATAGTGTGACATACATTCCTGCATGTATACAGATAGCTAATCTATGTAAAGTGAGGTTAGAGAGCCTGCTTTTATGAACTGCAATTACATACAAAGTTGTAAAATAGGGGTGGAGGATATGCCTTTACAAGAAGCACAGTAATCTTATGAAATGGAGATAATGCTCCTGGATGTTTAGGAATGAATGAATGAATGAATGAATGAATGAATGAATGAATGAAGGAATGAATGAATGAATGAATGAATGAATGAATGAATGAAACAATGAAGTAACAGGAATTATATGTTCTTGCAACAAGATAAAACTGTGAGCTGCTCTAGAAACAGCATAACACTGTGTGGAAAATGATTCCAAATTCAGATATAGAAGGTCAGTTCTTCCCATTTTTGTCTATAGCATACCTTAACATAGTATTAAAGGTTTTATTAAAGCATTACACCTTCTGCCTGTCAGTGTGACACACAGTTGTAAAGAGCTGACTCAGTTCCCTCATAACCTTGGCATGAAGGGTGTATTTTGGTCAATCAGATTTTTGTTTTAGTATTTTTAACCATGAAATAATAGCGACTAGATCCTCAGGTGTGGCAGCCAATGCTGTCAATAGAATATATGTTAAGTAAGGTATCTGTCACATCATCTGGTGTTATAGCTGTAGTACTATAGATTTAGGTCTCTTGAGTGGGTGTTTGCTTTGCTATTGGTTCTATATATATGGGGAAGTTCAAAGTGTCTCGAGCTATTCAAAACACAGAAGGTTAAACACAGATCATGCCTCAGCAGTCTGTAAGACACTGAGTAGAGGGGCAGGGCTTAAGATAAATTGGTACACTTGACACAAGTTACGTTTACTCTTCTTAAGTTGCATATATGGTTGGTTTTGCAAGACTTAAAAGATAGCTACTGTACTATAAAGAACAAAGGAAACACAGCAACCAAAACAATGCTAGAAGGCAAGGAACAGTTAGGGCAGTAAGGTGCAGAGGAAATATGGGAATATATACTGACATATGCAATGAGAAAAATGTGGGATTGTAAGAGTTACGTGAGAGGATAGGAGCTAGAAACAAAATAGGATGAGGGATAGGGTTCTGTATTAGACAGTGGGTGGGGGTTCATCTCTAGGAGAAGAGTAGGCTGCAGTTAGGATTGGTTTTAAAACATAGCCTGGTCTTAAAAAATCACGCATGTTTGGGTATGGATAAACTAGGGTAAGTACAATATAAACAGGGACAGTCTGCTAACAGCAATACTGTTGAGATCACCATCACTTTGCTTAGCAGAAGGCCTATGTAAACTGCCTTGCATTCTATCTGCTTGGTGAAACAAAATAACTACTTACACTGCTTTTATACTGTTGCATCTTTTTTATTTTGCAAAATATTTGCACTCCTGATAATCATTCTCCTTTACTGCCCATTAATGCATCCTCTTTAGTCTGTTTTTTTTTTTTGGATTAGACTTGTGGTAGTTTGGCTAGGCCTTACATGGACTAACTACTAATTTTCTTCCTCATTTGGCCTTTTTTTCTTCTTTTTCTTACATATTAATTTTGATTTTTCTCAGTTTTCAAAAACTGTATCGCAAGTTATACTACCTCCAAATAGAAAGCGCATTCTGTCAAATTCCTAAAAGAAATAAAAATCAGTGTTATAAAATAAAGGAATCTATTTCCAAAGGTAAGAGTAGTGCTTTTTTAGCTCTGCAGTGAGTTCATTTGACATTAGAATGTTGTTTTGCTAAACATTACAGGGTCTATGTGTTGCCTGGCTTTCCCCAGAAGACAGTCGTCAAACTTTTTGGAAAATACTGGACATTTTTACATGCTAGATACAGTGATCAGTAGTGAATACAGTATATTACATGAACTTGAAACGAGAAGACAAAAACACTTAAGAGTTTCTGAATAACAAACATATTCAGGAGTGCTAGAGGGATATTCGGTACTAATACATGATTTAAAAGGAATTAGTTCAACATATGCTGCACAAGTGCTCTTCAGAATTTGTTTCTATGAAAAGTACATCATTAATTAATAAAATACTCATTTAAGGATAAGAGAAGAGTGTTTATGAGTGCAGTATTGGAACACCTATTTATAAGCTGTTCTTTATTTTGCACTTTCAGTGCAGAAATGTTACAGTTTGTAACAGAATCACTTAAAGTAAAACCTTGCATAAAGTAGACCTCATATTTAATGCTATATGTGTTTAACTGAAGTTTGAATCAATTAGATATGAGCAGAAGATCTCAGCAATTTTATGTTAAATGACATTTTTGGCAAATGCATATTCAAAATACAAAGTTTTATGCAAAAAACACTCTGTCAATTTTTTACATAGAAGTTATAATATTACCACTAAGATGTTTATTGTGTGGTGCATAACCCACTGTTTATTAATGACTCCCGGAGTATTTTCCTATAGAAGGGGCCCTCAGCTTTACATTTATTTATTTATTTATTTATTTATTTCCAGTTTGATAACCGGGGAAGTCCACTGGGCCCGAAAGCCCGTTTTCAGTGGAGGCCCGGGGAGAAAAGCTCCATGATAATACATTACACACAAAAACACAGCAGAAAAGATCTAAACTAATACATTACACACAAAAACACACTCTGTTCTAATAGCATAATACTTTAACAATTTCCAAACAAGAATGAGGTGCAATGGGCACTATACATAAGAAAAAGATATATTAGTGCAAGTGTGATGTTAGTAAGTAGGAAAGGAAAGCAAATTATAGATAGAGTTTGAATGCAAGAGCATGGATGCATGGGAGAAAGAAGAAGAAGCAAATAAATTAAAGGAGAGGTGTTAAAATTAAAGGAGAGGTGTTAGAAGAGGATAGAAAAAGAACAGATAACGAATGTTGAATTTGTGGTTGAGTCCAGGAGACCACCTAGAGAAAAAGGCAAAAGAGTTAAGGTGAGAGTGAGCATAGCACTTGAAGGAAGGTAAAGGGTTTAATCAGGGAGGAAGGAGGAGATAATGAAGAAGGGAGGGGAGCTAGGGAGAGTGTCAGAAGAAGGGGAACCGGGGGGGTGGGATGGAACTAGGATAAATTGAGATCTAGGTAGGAAGTATGCAATTACATTTCCAATTTTGGAAAAGGTGAGAATGAAGAAGAGATTTAAAGTGTTCATAGTTTGTAGTGGCTCTTAGAAGGGAAGGAAGAGATGTTAAATGTTAAATCACAATTGTTGGGTTAGAAATGGAGAATGGGCATTATAAACTTTGATTTATATATATTATAGTCACGTCTTCATTGCAGTTACTGGTATGCTTTATTTTTGGGGTCAAAAACATTATTTTTGGTAGCTCATAAATTACTTGGATAGGGGAAAAGACATGTGCTCATGTCACAAACTGCCTTTATCAGTTTTGTCCAGAATTAGTATCCATAAGGCATCTACATTTCATATCTTTATTGAAGAAGACCTTTATCATGGAGAATTAGACAGAAGATTGCATAGGGCATCCAAAAATCCCTCCACAACTGTTCAGACTAGACTGTACCAGAACAACCTGTTGTCATACCTGCACAGTCCCCTTAACTGCTTAGACACTAAAGATTTTCCTACTCTAAGCAGGGAAGGGGGATATGGAATCCTTCTGAAGGAGTAAATGTGACAAGTGTCAGGGTGTGTAGAGCAGATGTTGGCAGAGGAGCTCAGAACATGGCTGACAGTAGGCAGCTGTGGTGGGAACCAAAGTAATTAAAAAATATGTGTATGTGTATGCAGATAGATAGGTAGCTAGATAGATAGGTAGGTAGCTACATAGATAGACAGACAGATAGATAGATGGTGTAACCTACTAAGGCACAATTGTGGTGTGGTACTTGCTGCACTTTTAGCTGTTTCTTCAATTTGCTCTTTATTATTATTATTATTATTATTATTATTATTACTATAATAATTATTGCCATTATAATTATTAATATTATAATTATTATTATTAATTATTATTACTATTGTATGAGGTATATTAAAGCTTCATAGACCATTGCAGTTTTATATTCTACTGCTCATCGATGTGCTGATGACAATGTTCTATAAATTCTGATGAAGTCCCCAGTTTATGGGATGAAAGCACTCAATCTGTTTCTTTGTATGTTGGAAGAATAAAAACAGCTTGGTCTGAAGAGTTTGGCTGACTGAAAGTGTTTCCTACTGCTTCACAGTTTATGTTTTGGATTTTCTATAAATAAAAAGAAGCAGCAAAGCCATCAGAAAACTTATTAAGGCAAAAGACAAACATGGTTGCATTAGTTATGCTTGGCTGGCATCCTTCATCTAATTATAATGTACTCACAAGGTTGTGTAATTAACAATGGTATATTAATTTTATATTAAAAACATATCACTTTTAAAAGAAAGAAGCATGCAGGTATCAGTGTGTTAAATTAGTCTTACTTGTTATGTTGTTTGTGGATTTGTCCTTAGTGTGTATGCAGTGCAACGTCCTTATGATTTTAAATTTAGAACTTTATTTCCATAGTTTGCAAATACACAGGTCCAGTTTTGTATGTCATTTATGATGCAACGTCATAAAAAGGAAATATCTGATCCAGTGTAAAAATAACATACAAGTGAAATATTACATTCCTACCACATTTGCATTGCTTCATTGTGGTTTTATCTAGGCAAAGGAAGAAGAGACTTGAAGAAAATTTAAAAACATGAAAAATAAAGTTGAAGAAAAACTGAATAAATGCAAGAGTGCCAAGATGGTCTCCATTTTCTGCAAAACACAAATAGCAGTGTATATAGGATTCAAGGAAACTAGTGTAGCCAGGAATGTTACAATGTAAAACAAGATCTGAATGGAAAATAATGAAACAGAATGTGATGCTCATAAACCACACATTGATGTGAAGGTCAAAGCACACAGGTCGAGTGTCCAAAGGAGCAATGAAAAGATTGCAAACATTAAGCAATATATAAGAACAGAAATTCCCTTGGATTCGTTAACAATCATGTAGGCTTCATGCTAAGCCTACACGACATTAGTGAGATGAGCAGCAGTGCTAATCAAATATGTATGCTGCACAAGCACCAGCACATAATGTAAACAAAACAGATTATATATAGGCAATGCTCAGGTATGAGCATGTGCTGTAACCCAGTACAGGCAGAATTATTACTTAATAATGTGTTCTAATGCTGGAGAAGGTAAGTGTTTAAAATGTACTCATATCCCGCAGGTGAATGTGATGAAAGTGTATAAGAAGCATTTCTGACATAAAACCTGCAATATTGATCTAATGATAATTACTGTGGATGTCAACCTTACAGTTAAGCACATAAATAATAACAGACATGTTGCTAAAGGCTGTGAAAGGGACATAAACCTGCAGTGTAACAAAAGGGAGTAAAAATGTGATATGCATGTTAATTAAAAGCTGACGGGATGACAGCAAGGACAGAAGATATATTAAGGGATGATGCATATAATGCAGTTATTGCACATAAGGGTGTATATACAGAGAATTTATGCATGCAAACTGACAGCACCACTGTATCATCTATCTCATCATGTATACACAAGAACAAAAGGACCTTACAGCTGTAGTGCCAGCTAACTCAAAAATGGACAAGCTTATGCAAAGAAATGATAGAGGAACCAGTAGAAAAGGGGTCTATTATCTGCAAGCAGGGTAATAGATAATCAAGTGTTGTATGGTTATATAAATGCTACAAGCCATTCAAATAACAAACAATATACATTAAGTGACAAATGACAAGAGAGACTGGATGACATGTCAAGATTACAGTTTTGTCATTGCTGAGAAGCAAACATGTCTGGCATAGTAATACTGGGCATGCTCACATGCAATTACAGGGAACGGTAACAGAATGGCAACTCAACAGCAGCAACACAATAGAGAGTGTTGTGACAGAGGACCAATCACATTTCCTTATAGTCTTGTTGCATGTCGTACAGCAAGAAACATATATGGAATCACATATCTGCCATTAAGTTGTATATTGTGATAGAAATAATTGTAGTATTAAACACATGTCAGGAAGAAGACATCCAATACACACCATAATTATCTTGAGAATAGATAATTCGAGCAAGGCATGACCTAAGAAACATTTGCATCATGTCTTTTTACAACACATGTGCAGACAGCTATCAGGCAGTTGCACAACAATCAGCACCATAGACATATGCATATTGGTCACATAAGGAAGAATGCCCATGAAGGGAGAACAAAACTATCATACCACATAGGGTATACTGATGATCCACCTGTTATGAAAATGCCTGAAAACTGCCCCTTTCAGTATGTGTAACCCACTGTTATATAACACATTTGTCTGACAGACAGATGTTACCAGGTTCAAACCACTGCCTATTATACAAGGGTCTCACCAGACCACTGTATTGACAGCCTGTATACCTCTCAACTGTACAGACTTTTGCAGAATGTCCATATTTTTGCCTAATACATTCTGTCCGTTTTTCATAAAATTGTGGTTCTCTGGCAAATTATTGGCAAGTCATTAAAGGCTGATAACAAAAAATAATGACAGACATTTGCGTTTCAGAGTGCATGCCCTTCAGAAATTTCACACTAAAGCTAAGCCTATTATTCTATCAACTTTCTAAGTTTGTAAGAGCAGTAGTTAAAAAAATCTCCCTATTTCAGGGCCTTTGCCCCCCTATTATTTATGTGTTTGTACAGATTTCTTGCTCTAAGAGTTTAAGAGGTATGACATGTGCCACATCAGATGGCAATGGAGGCCATCACAAATAACTGTATGAATGTGTATGTCAAGACAGGAAGTATGGATATAATCTGAACAATCAGATTTAGCCAGATTTCCAGAAAGGAGTTGCACATGTTACTGTCAACACGACACTGAGCATTACAATAAAATGGATGTAATATTTTAGAGGCTGATGCCTGTGACATCCTTAATATATCTCCTGTGGGTTTCTGGAAAGTACCAGTAGCTAGTATACATAATGCTATACATACCTTTGTTTTCAGTGGAATGGCTTCTCCATGATTTCCCAGGGGCTTGATGTGAGGGTGGCAGAGGTTGCATGTCTCCTCCAGTGCTTCCCTATCTACACTGTATCACTCAACAATGTCTGTTTCATTCAGTCCATGATACGTTAAGTGGGATTCTAAACAGTCTTTTTCTTATTTTCTGAAGTCTGGCAGCAGAAGCAACAAGGGCAGGACCCTGATTTTAAGCCTGTTGCACATACTGCATTACTGCATAATAATAGCAGTATCAGCACCAACGTTTTTTTTCTTTCTAAGTGTAATAGTGCCTGTATTTTGTTTTGGTGTACAGAGCAAAAGCCTACTCTGAGTATACACAATTGCTTTATAAATTTTTTGAATAGCTCTGCCATGTTGGACTGGTTAATTAGCATGTACTTCAGCTCTTTATAGTTTCATTAGCATAAATGGCCATGTATCAGCCTTTCGCAGCTCTACATGTTGTGTAGAGCAGCTTAATGAATACTAAATTGTGTGCGATCATTACACTTTGTGTAGCTGTTTATGAATCATAGCTAATGTTTATGCAGTATCACAGGATGCTATAATAGAGGAATGCATTTTTTTATTTTATTTACTTATTTGATTTGATTAGTTAACCATGTGGAAAGACTTTTGCAGTGACTGTTATCATTTGTGATCTGAGCCAAACAAAACAAGTATATCAGTATTAGAACTACACAGAGATACTAGCAGTAAACTGAAAATCGATAGCATTTGTTTAAGATGATTTTAAGCAGTGTGATTATAACAGCAAGAGAACACTGCTTTCATGCATTAATTCAAAATAAATTGATTACAGATTGTCTACATAAATACTACAAAGCTAATTGTGATTAAGGAAGTAGATGTATATGTCTCTACAAAGGTAATAGAAAAAGATCAATAAACACAATTATTGTTATCATCATCAGCATCCTTTTTCATCATTTCTACATAGGGTTGAGATGGCACGGCAACTGTTGTTACCTCTATTGAGTCACAACCACTTCCCTACCTCCTTTGATAGAGATTCCTATTCATCACAGGTATTTTCACTTGGAATATTTTTCTTGGCTTTTCGCCACCCATTTTAAATTTATTTTGCTATGCCCTTTTTCGAGGTTAGTATACTGTGCCTCTGTCTAACAGTGACACAGAAGTGATACCCGGGGTAAACGTACGATCTCCCATCCACTCATCAAGATTCCTCTTGAATAGAGTCAATGAGGGACTCTGCCTAACCTGGACTGGGATTTTATTCCAGAGTGAAGGGAGCTTCTGGGTTATGAATCTATCCCTCCAGCATGTCCTATTTATTTCAGTGCTAGTAATTCAGGTTCTTATACCTAAGGTACAGGGTTTGAGCCTGAGTAACACTACTACCAGGTATACTTAACTGGGGCATTTCACACACACACACACACACACACACACACACACACACACACACACACACACACACACACACACACACACACACACACACACACCAGAATTAAATTAGGCAGCATCAGAATTCACACACACACAATTAAATCAGACAGACAGCAGCAGCAAAATTAAATAAAAAACACTCCTTACTTGGAACAGGCAGCAAAATGATCAATCCAAAGCTGTATTTTAAAATTACATGGGCAGACAGGAAGAAGAACAAGAGTCTCCAACACATCCATGCACAGACATGACGCTAAGAACAAGATGTCTCCAACACATGCATGCACAGACATGACGCTAAGAACAAGATGTCTCCAACACATGCATGCACAGACATGACGCTAAGAACAAGATGTCTCCAACACATGCATGCACAGACATGACGCTAAGAACAAGATGTCTCCAACACATGCATGCACAGACATGACGCTAAGAACAAGATGTCTCCAACACATGCATGCACAGACATGATGCTAAGAACAAGATGTCTCCAACACATGCATGCACAGACATGACGCTAAGAACAAGATGTCTCCAACACATGCATGCACAGACATGATGCTAAGAACAAGATGTCTCCAACACATGCATGCACAGACATGATGCTAAGAACAAGATGTCTCCAACACATGCATGCACAGACATGATGCTAAGAACAAGATGTCTCCAACACATGCATGCACAGACATGATGCTAAGAACAAGATGTCTCCAACACATGCATGCACAGACATGATGCTAAGAACAAGATATCTCCAACACATGCATGCACAGACATGATGCTAAGGGACCATTCTTAAAGAAGAATGCCCTTAGAAAACATTGTTTTTAACTAAAAGTATTAAAGTAGACAATGCCAAAAGTGCCGCACAGGGTAGACCGCCCCTCTCACCCCCCTAGCTACACCACTGTGGAATTCATAGACAGATTGTAAGGTATGTAAGCCAGAACAAGTTATCTTGTATACTTCAAAAGACTGTGCTCATTCATTCATTCACCATCACTGCTTTTACGCAACACTACCCACTACTAGTAGTGAGATTTATAGTGCTGCACTTTGGAAAACTGTCCTGATTCATAGACCCCCCAATGATGTGCACCGCTGTTTACCCAGCAGTATTGGACAACAGTGTCACTAACAGCAGGATGCAGCAGTATTTTGATAGCTTTTGTTCTGTAAAATAATTGCAGCTCAGTAAGAGTGATGTTACCAATTCACTCAACACCAGTGTTTTGGCCTGAGTCACTACATTCAGCGCATTATAAGATACCATCATTCTTAACATGGCCATGCTGTACAATGGTCTTAATCTGGCAATGGCTGCAATACATATTCACAGTATATACAGGTTCAATTACATCTACATTCTCTCTCTCTCTGTTTCCCATTTATGCACCATGTAGTACATCAGGTAATGAGGACCTTTCAGTGCTTGTTGTTTCTGTAGCAGTAACTGGTTTTATGGGCTCCGGTTGCTAGCCCAAGTCCCAACCCTTATCACAAGACACACCATATGCATACGCATGCACACACTCACACCAAGGACCAATTTAGAGTGTCCACTCCACCTAGCATGTCTATGGAATGTGGGAGGAAACCAGATCACCCAAAGGAAACCCATGCAAATGCAAGGAGGACATGCAGTCTCCACACAGAAGGCATCCCAGCCAAGAATCAAACTGGAGAACCTCTTGCTGTGAGGTGACAATGCTACCTGCTGCACCACTGCAATGACAACATCTACATTATTTATTATCATATCCCACCCCTAAGGAGAAAGAAGTCTCTCTTTAAGTAAGAAAGTATTCACTGATCCTGTCAATGCACATATTTAACATTCTGCAATGCTATTGATAAGGTACTCTAAACTCTTCCACATGTTCTCTAATATGACTATTCTCAAAACAGTGCACTAGAGTTAGACATTACATAAGCAAAACATTTTCATTAAGGACAATAGGTACAGTCACTTTTCTGACCATATGACTCTTACAGTTTTGGTAATGACTAATTAGTTTATCTTCTGATGCACTTCTAGTCACTTCAACAGCACGGGTGTTGGGACTGGAATCTGTGCTTATGAAAACTTGTCAAGAGAAAGAAAACAATCAGTGACTTAAAGTAAACAGCCACAAATCTGCTGACAGATAAGTAAAAGGTGCAGTGCAGTTTCAAAGGCCTCTCTGCTAACAGATGAATGCCTTGGTTTTGTTGCTCTAGGATACAATTTTAGTAGGAGTGTTAGTCCAATATCACTTTGACCTGACTAATGGTGGTAATAGTAAAAGATTGCACTTGACTATTTGAACAACTGTGTAATGTAATGAGGTTTCTGTGGACTTTGAAATGCAAATTCCAAAGCCTACCTCAACCCCACAAACTGGCAAAACAATGAGAAAAGGTCAGCCAGATTGTAATAGTTCAGCTCTGGAAAAATAATGGCTGAGAACTCAAAAGTAGTTACACTGCTAAAACAATGAATTGAGCACAGTTAAAGGGGAAAGTACCAAGGGGACTGCTGTGGGCTAAGAAAATTGAGCTATTACAGTGAGCAAAGTTCTATGTATGGACTTCCTACCCCATGTAGACACCAAAGTCTTTATAGCCCTCACTATACCTGGTAGAGGGACCTTTCAGAGCAGACTGGGGATATGTTGGGATCTCACAGGCTTCTGACTTGAGAATAATGCAGCAGTTCTTGAATGTACTCTTGACATGTGTGAATCATTGCATATATTTCCTGGTGTCACCTCAGAAGGGAGACAGGGCTATGTATGCCTTTTAAGGGTTGGCATGTTTCTCTGATGTGCAATTAGTGCCCCTTCTGGTACACAGGGTGAGCATTACCACAATCGGAAGGGTTACCATTCTAGGAATTGCTAGGTAGTGCGTGATGCATGGAAGGCATCGCCAATATGGCTGACCAGCATCCTGGCTGTACCCATGATTCACATGTCTGGTATGCTCTACTGCCTCTTCCTGTATTGGAGGACACCCAGTGATCATCTTGTTGGTAAGTGGAAAATTATTTTTCTTTTTATATTTACTTAAGTAGTTATTCATGTTAAAATGTATTGCTGACTACTAAGCATTTTTACTGTTTTCTCTCTGCCCCACCTTTTCACTCTTTTTTTTCCAGATGATGCTGGAAATCCACTGGAGTCACGGCTCGTGACTCCAGTGAGAAATCCAAGTGGTGCTGCAGAAGAGCCCTGCAATACATTCCTATCCCAGACTCATATTGTCATTGAGATGGTTGTTGGCCTCCTGAAAAGCCATTTCAGGTGTCTGGATGAGGGCAGGGGTGCTTTTACAGTGTGATCTAGCTACTACTTGCCATATCCATATGCATAACATGATTATGTGATTATCCTGTGGTGAAGTGACCCATGGTGTCACTCTAACTCCCATTTCTAGTCCTACAATGACTAATGATGACCAGCTAGCAGCAGCAGTAAGGGACACCATGAGGCAAGCTCATGCACAGCATATGGTTATGAGGAAAAGAGGCAGCATCTATTCTAGAACTATGAAGCATGACATTCAGGTTAGTGTTTCCTTTCTTGTAAAAGACATTGAGAGTATACTTGTTGCATGCAGTGGTACCTGTGGAGTGTGCTCTATGGTGCATATTCTGCTCTCACTATACATCTGATATTCTCTCACTTTTTTTTGTTTTTTATAAAAGTTACTCATATTATTATTAGTTAAGGTCATGCCTGAGTACTCAGTGACTCGTGTTCAGTGAGGTTGTAAGACATCATATAATTAATAATCATACTTATGTATATTTTGATGAAGAAATCCTGACTGTTGTACTTTACGTAAGTATAGAATTACTGAATGTCCTTAGCATTTTAATATTTCATGAGTTAACACATTGCAAATGAATGAAAACATTCTGTTTGTTATGTTACTGTACATCAAATTATTTTACTGTTGTCATATACAATAATTTGTGACTTCAGAGAGAGAAAAAAATATCATCATCTGTGCAGTAATGAGGGTTAAGTGACAGCAGTGGAAGTTTACATGGCAGGATTCTCATTTTAATCAGTAATTCTCTTATCATTATTTCTCCAGAAAATGTTTGTGTATTAATACCTTTATGTTGTAGGTAGCTGCCACCTGTAATGATGGTAATTCTTATAGTATTGCACATAATAACTGTAATGGCATGTCATACAGATTTTTCACAGGTTTATAGAGATGAAATTAATACATTTGCAAAGATCCCCCCAAATATATATATATATATATATATATATATATGTATATATTTCTGTTGTCTTATTCCTTCCAAATTAAACACTCACATGTGCCTTTGAAGGTGAAAGCCTAAAGTTACAGAGTTATCAGAAATGTTTCACAGTAGATGAAGATCAAATGAGTCATCCAAATCTCTTAAAGATAAGCTAGGAGATGGTGCAACTGATTTTGAAGAGGAGCTGTCAGGAGAGCTACATGGTAAGTTAGTCTGATGTTGTGACCTATTTGATGCAGGTGATCCTGCAGACACCAGTCTGACAGTGCTGCATGGCCGCTATTGTCACCTCGAATGAGTGATCCCACTAGGTATGCAAGACTGCTTATGTAGCTGGCATGAAATCTGTTGTGCTTGTTCATGCAAATGTATTCTCATGTGATCTCCCCTATGTGTCTGGTCAGTACCCTGTCCTCTTCCCTTTGTAAGATTAAATCCATGGTCAGTGTGATTATAGCATTATTCCTAATCTGCGCCATTTCTAGGTAGTGTTGGAAGTCCTCTTGCATACCCTGGAGAACTCTGACCATCTTCAGCTGACTCTATGTGACAGTGTTCTGAGCCCTAACAATGTCATGGCACATTTCCTGTTGGACAGCTAATGCTTTATATGTTTCCTTTGGTAGTCCTTATAAATTCCGGTGTTTGGCTCCCCTTTAAAAAGATCTCCCTGTTGAAATGTTACCTCTGAATCTCAGCTATCATCTGGAAAGTGTTGCTGTGGGTTTGGTGATACTGGTGTTAAAGTACATTTTTTTCTTCCACATAAATTCATAATGTGCATGACTTTGTGATGCACTGACACTTCCTGCAGAGTCACTTTCATGCTGCAGAGGCTGAGATCCTGACATTATACTTGGGCCTGCCTGGTACTTTTCAAAACCATAAATGTAACTATGTTATTATTGTCCCCGACAGCAATTCTGCTGCTATTATCCATTTTTTTTTGTTATATTGTAATTGTTTGTTTCTGATGCTGACCCTCTAAAAATGATTCAAATGCATTACTAATAAAGAAACAGCATACATCACCATATGCATATAAAAGGGTGAGTGGGACACTTACCATGCACACTGCCTTCACTGCCATTCTGTGCTGATGTGTAAGGTTCACTTATTAATAATTGGTTGCCTCATGTTTAATGTGATCATTCCTTAGCATTCAGTTGTCTATATGAATATATGTTACTGTTTTTAAACCAAACTTTCTGAACAGATGAGAATTGCTGCTGCAGGCAATGGTGATACCCAGTGTCCACACCACCTCTGATTATTCCTATGACACCTTCTTCTGTGTCATAGTCATCACCTCAGATGGACAGAAGGTCTTACTCATCAGATGAATAATATTTGTTAGAGCTCCACCCATGGTGGAACAGGTCATTGCATTCTGCCTGGCCTTGCTTCTAGCACATCCTACCATATCATTTGCCTTCTTCTTGCACTGTACTTATGCTCATTTCTGCCACACACTACATTAATGTTGAGAAGTACTTGACTCCAGGCTTTGGCCTTCTCTGCTTGTCTGGACCCCTATTTACTAAACAGAAGTTTCTCATATATCCTACCTAAGTGCTGCCATGAAAATGTGATTTTCCTTATAGTCTTTCTCTGCTTTGACCCCTTATTTGCCACCATTACTTCATGTTAAAAAAGCAGGCCACAGTCACACAGTGAAAAGTGTTTGATGTAACCAGCTTTTAAACTACAAAACACTGGCAAAGTGTGCCTGCCAAATCCACAAAAAATGTACTCAAACACAAACCACATAATTATATATAGACGTGTTAGTCTAGCCATGTAAAATTCTGATATATTACTTGGAGTGCATTCAAGTCATTAAAGCAATCAGTTTTATGACAAAATGTATCCTTCCCCCACCCTCTACCATTTTCAAGTAATCATAATACTGCCATTTTTTATTTATCACTGGCACACAGACATTTCTCACTAAAGGCACCTGACTGTTGACATACTCACTACTGCAAAACCTTTCAATTAAATGACTGCATTTCTATGATGTACACAAAGTCAATAAATGATAGCAAAGCAATGATTATTTTCAGTGATCACTAATCACTTCCACTGCTTCTGTTCTGAAATCCAACTTCTAAATTACAGTAATTACAGTGATCATTCACTGCCGTCATAATATGCACATCATATATGTAAAATCAACATTTCTTAACTTTATCGCTCTAATTCCAATTATTTTTAAAGTGTTTTATTAAATTATAATAATGTTTAAATATATACTTACTTTAAGAAGTCTACAGAATCTTAAAACTTTCACCACCTACCTCCAGTATTAGCAAACTAATATGATGATGATGTTCAACTTTGTTGCATCAATGTAGGGCCATTTACGTGTGCTTTATGCAAATGGGGCTTTTTTTCAGTTATCTCTGTGAACCTTAGTAATACACAAAAGTATACAGTGAAGAATGGGAGTACATTGGACTTGAACAATCACAATCATGAATGCAGGCCCCGACTGACATGAACACACTGTGGACAGCTCTGCAATCTGCAGTGCTCCCCAGCAGTCCCTAGCTTGCAGCAGAAATGCTCAAATGACCCTAGACTAACCTAAATCAGAAAATAGTTAAAAAAAAAAAAAAAAACCTGGAGTCATCTGAAAGAAAGTTGGCACCAATAGGAATTGTAATCCCTACCTATGTAATGTCATCTGTCACATCTTAGCACCTCAGATAACTGGTAAGTTCCTAAAACTTATGCATAACACACATAGTAATATATATCCCCACCGAAAAAAGTGTAACTGCTGCTGTATTACATGAAGCATGTATAATTGGTATTCAGGTGGAATACTCCAGAAAATGCATTTTATGCATTGACCAGCAGCAATAGCAACTGAAATCATTTATTCACTATATTCCATTTTTCATCCAGCATGCAAGTGAAATGTAACTGATTTCTTTTAAGAAAAAAAAAGTATGTGACAAGGCAGTTTTGGTTAAACCAAACTTGCTAATGATATCAGTTCCTGGTGTATTGCCCGTGCTACTTAACTAGGTTTAGTTAATGTCATGTCACACCCAGGCAGGGAGTGATGCTGAACATCTGATCTACAGCCATGCTCTTATGTTATTCATTCTGGTTTTGGCGTTTCACATCATGGTATCACATGTGCAGGCACGAGGCTGCACTCCAAGATGCATCAGAAAAGAGAGCCTTATAATGCTGTACCATCTCAAGGTGTCATATCAGGAAAAGACTGAGGCATGCACAAAAACTGCAACTTGGAAAATGAATGATAGCTGTCAGGAGTTGCGTGACCACCTGGCATCCCTGACCGATATCACGTGCTACAGCCAATAATGCCATCGCGGATCTGACAACTTGCAGAATCATAGGCCATACCAGTTGGCTGAGTGGGTAGATCAGGAAGCAGAGAAAGGGCCAGAGCTCTATAGTAAGTACAATTTTCTTTTTTCTTACTGGTCATTATTTTATTAGGTCATATACAATATACACAAAGTATTACAAGTTTGCATAAATACTGTAAAATGTTTTTTTATGTGTGTTTTTGTGGAGTCTTTTTCCCCAACTTATTGCAAAATATTTAATCTGTTGCAGGGCTTCCTACCCTTGTATATAATTATTCAACAACTGTTTAAATGTTTTTGAATCTGTTGTGGAGCTTTTCATCCCAGGCTTCAACTAAAAATGGGCCATTGGCTCAGTCAGACTTTTCCAGTTATCAAAGTACAAATAAATAAAATAAATACAAAATAAATAAAAGTATTTACTGAGAAAGGTATGTGCAACTATAAATATTATCTGTAATGTCATTATGTTACAAAGGAAGTCAGAAACATATGCATACACATACATGCATCTGGATAAAAAAAATATGATGGTTATGTGATAACAGAATGTTCTGAATACGTGCAAATGAAACAAGTGTAGTTAATAAGCTGCATATATTTATTTATTTTATTTATTTATTTTACATTTGTTGACCAGGCTAGTCTAGCTGGATATATGTCCATTTTCAGTAGAAGCCCGAGGAGAAAAGCTCCATTGGTTATTACAAGTTTAAACAGAGATAGGCAATACAAGGTTATAATTTATAAACAGAAGTAGATAATACAAGTTATTACAGGTATTATGATAGGAGCAAAAACTAAAAAGTGTAATAATTTTTTTTTTTTTTGTGGATTACAATAGTCATACAGTATATATGTGAAAACATATATCTACATAGATGTTATGAAAAGGGAAAGCTATATATAGCTCTGTAATTTAAAGACATACACATCCAGGATTAGAAGAAGTACTTGTTCATGTATTTATACAGACTGAAGGAAAAATGTTTACAGTTACACATAATTTCATTTATCATAGCATAAAGTGAATTACTGTTTAGATTATATACAACCAAGTACTCACAAGCAATTCCAATACAAATTTATCTGAAGTATGTATAAGTGTTGCTCATATCCATCTTTCCAAGTACAAGAGCACTTCTCAAATGAGTACTCCCATTGTATGCATAAGTACTTCCCATGCACAAGTTTTAGTGAATAAAGATTTCATTATAATGTAAAATTGTTTTAGAAAATTAAACAACATGATGTGTGGGGTCATTGTGCATTTTTTTCTTTTGTCTCCCCTCTTTATTCTCATTTTTTTTTTTGTTATTGTTATGCATTTCTTTTTCCTTTATTATTTTGCTTCTCTCCCATTTATTATACTTTTTTACAGATTCAAATCCCTCAGGAGCAGCCTGGGTACATATCTCCCATGTTAGGGAGTGATCATACTCATTCAGCAACATACTCACAGGGTTAGGACAGAGACACCAGTCCTCCAGGCACTCCAGCACATGGCAGCCTGGAAAGCTTCACCAAAAATGTCCTTCATAGCTTAGTAAAGGATGTACTGGTGCAGGTAGTGGACATTCAGATTCAGTTTGTCAAAGCCTCTCTTGAGCATGTTGAAGACACAGTATCCATGTTGGTGATGACCACTGTAGCTCCACAGGCCCCTACCCTCTAAACACTGGGGTCCTTCAATGCACCACCATCTTTCAGTAGCAGTGTTTGAGGCTCTGTGGACTGGGGAATCTTGCTCCATCTTTACCTCAGCCCTTCTTCCCTTATATTTTGCCATTATGTCCATTATCCTCTTACCACAACATACTATAAAAAAAAAACTTAAAAATTAGGGGTGTCTATACCCTAACAAAAACATGGTGACCCTCATCTCCCATCTTCTCCAGTGCAAACCTTCCTGATGTTTTCTTTATGCGTTCCCCTCTTTGTTTGTCTCAAAATTTTCAGTATTTACTAATTTCCCTCCCTTTCAGTTCATTAATAAAACCATCAGGGTCTCTACATAAGTATGCCCCTATTTAAAACATAATAAACATCTTTATTTCTTAAATTTTAATTATAAATGCTGTGCAGTCTGCCACTTGTCATATACTTCCCAAGCGAGAGCCACGCTGACCCATGATACCCAAAACTAAAGTAAGATGAACCCTCGGGTTTTTATGTACTAATCTGCAAGTTCCAAATGCTGAATTTTGCATACCGTATAATTTTGCCATTAATAGGCATGCTTTTAAAAAAACGTTGCTTATGCTCATTCATCACAGATGACCTATTCTGACCTTGTCTACATATTGCTTGTGCGACGATTTTCTTGGTGGTTTGTGCATTTTTCTCCTTTTACTATTCTGACCTTATTTACATATCTGTCTAGTGGCACTACTCACAGATAAGCACTAGGCATGACTGAAGTCCCAGACCATGAATACCAGCCATAATTTTAGACTCATGTTTTGACTCTTAGATGTTAGTCGTTATTTACATTTCATGAAATATCTGAGAAGGACTTCTCTTGTAGCACTGTGTGGAGTAGCTCAAATATAACACGATAACTGATTTGGTGGCCGGTCATAGTCAGCACATATTATTTTTATGTCAGTAGAATAGTATTTCAATAATATGAGGTAGCTTTTTCCTTAAATACTCAAACAACTCAGCAGTGATCTTTAGTCAAGGACCTTGTGATAAGGCTATCAATAGTAATGGCTCTATTCTTTGAGACCTGGTACTTTGATATGTGATGTCACGAGTGATGTTTGACCAGCATATTGACATTTTATATCTTTGTTGACAATTCTCGAGATCTTGATGTCTTTTATGTATTAGCACTCCGATACATTGTGATTCTTGTTCTGTTATCATGCCTTGATACAGCAATAAGGAATCATGCTCTGATACTTGCAGTCGGTGTAGTATTTATATAGAAGAGCAGTCATCCATCTCAAACATTTTGGATAACAGTCTATAAGTCGAAGTGATTCCTAGTAACTTGCTTTACCTTTTCTTTACCTTTTCTTTTCTCCCAGTAGTCACAGATCTGGATGCTTTGTTGCTCTGTATATAAGTACAACTTGTTGTTTAGTAGCTGACAGTAGCTAAGCAAGTATATGATTTCTTGATAACAAACCTGCCTCAACAAATTGTTTTCCAGGCACATGAGCCACTCTGGCATTGGACCTTCTTATTCTCATTAACAGTCTTTTACATATGTGTGGCACTTTGTCTGGACTATAGGACTTAATCAGTGGAACCAATGGCTTGTGCTTCATCTGAAGCTGGAAATTCTTAAGCTCTATTAGACATCTGGAGAAATTCTCATATGCCCACGTACTTTCAAGCTAAGTAGATTCCAAGCTCCCCAAATGCAGAAACACAGAACCCTATGCAGAGGAGTACACAAAAACCCAGTACGACCACATAAACAACTACATAGAAATGACAGTTGTTGTTGTTGTTGTTGTTTGTCTTTCAGCTTTTCCCTGTTAGGGGGTCACCACAGCGGAACTCCAGTCTGCTAATGATTGGCAGTAGATTTTCATGAATGCTGAGGTGCCAGCTCGGCGTCCAACCTTCTATGAAGGCACACCCATTTACGCATGTCTTTTGAATGCCCAACAAATTCGCGGGGAGGACAAGCAGACTCCACACAGAAGGCAATCCCCACACTCCAGCCGAGAATCGAATGGGAGAACCTCTTGCTGTGAGACAACAACGCTACCGCTGCACCACCGTGGAGTCCTGCATAGAAATGACAGTAATGAACCAAAATAAGCCCAAGTCAAACTGAAAAAAAACAACCCATCCTGGTGGACCCCTGGTCTTAATAGGTTGTACAGCAAAAGAATGAAAATCTTGTTGAGAAGTAAGAGGAAATGTGCACAACAGAGCAGTAATAAGTCCCTCATTAACATAAACAAAAAAATTAGGGAACTAGTCAAACCTCTGAAGGCAGACTTTGATTTAAAAACAGTCTCCAAAGCTAAGGTTAACCATAATGCATTTTTCAGTTATGTCTGAAATCTTACGGGCAACACCCAACAATGTGTGGAATTAGCTACAGATGGCATCTTCTATACTCAGCCAGAACATATAGCAAATCTGTTGGCTGATAAATGCATCTCAAACTTCACTTCCCCATCACTCGCAGTTCTCCCCAAAGAAGTACCCCCCACCAATACTCTGCCAATTGCCATGTAGCCACAGTGCTCCACAAAGCTAGAAAGATGTCATCAATGGGGCCAAACAATATAACAGATGGCTTCTTAATCAGGACCTATCAGGCCCAGTAGGATCTCTATTTAATCACAGCCTCTAGACTGGCTTTGTTCTGACAGAGTGGAGACCAGTTACAGTCATCTTTTTGCATAAGGGAGGACCATCAACTGACCCAGGAAATTACACACTTATAAACTTGACTAGTCTTTTGGTAATGCCATGGAAAGAATAATCATGGACCTGATGAATAAAGACATAGGAAACCTCAGAACACTGGACCTGACACGATTTGTCTTCATCAAGGGTAAGGCCATGGATGAGGGTAAAATGGTGCATACCACCTACCTTGACATGGTCAAGGCATTTGACACCATTCTATAGTCAACTATTATAAGTAATCTCACAAAAATGGGCATAAATTCTTGCATCATCAGATGAATAGCGAATTGGCTCAAGGATAAGACATGTGGTTAAAGTGGGTGATTCAAGTTCCAGCAAGAGTTCAGTAACTAGTGGTGTGCCACAGGGCTCAGTGCTGGGACCACTCCTGTTTGGAATATACTTCTCAGATGCCAAGACCAATGTGGAAGGCCTCTGGATGACAAAGTTTGCAGACAACTGTAAGCTGGGGGCAGTCACTGAATCCCCTAGTGATGTAGATATCCTTCAGTGGGGTCTAAATCAGGCAAATGATTGGTGTCAGAATCACAGTGTGAAACTAAATGCAAAGAAATGTATTATCATATCATTTGGGAAATCAAATACCCCTGCTACCTGCAATGTTAATAACATGGCCCTAAGAGTAGACTCAGAGGTAAGAGATCTAGGTACACAGATAGATAATAGTCTTTTTGGCCATCACCTGCTCACACTGGTGAGGAAGTCATTTTTTGTGGCAGAACTTCTAAGTAAAGGCATGGCTGCATTAACCAGGAAGATTATAGTCCCACCGTACACAGCCCTCCTTAGACCAATAAATGAGTACAATGTGCCATTTGGAATGCACGTGACTAGGCATATACAACAGCTGAAGCAATCTCATAGGCTCCTCACTAATAAAATACAGGGTGTTAACAACATGTCCTATGCGGATAGACTGAAAGTCATTTCCCTTTTTTCTGTCTCCTATGAAATTTTAAGGGTGACCTATGCCTGACCCACAAGGCACTCCTAACTCCAGCCTTGATGGAACTGCTAACTATCCACAAGACAAACAGTATGCAGGTCACTCATTCTAGAGATGTAAGCTTAATGAGGGTCTCTCATTCTAGAGATGTAAACATAGTCAGTGAAGCAAACAAACACTGTAGAAACAGATATGTCCTGGAGATTGTCCCTTCCTTGTAACAGGCACAAATCCATGTCACCCTCCTGTTCCTAGGAGACATATATTGGGCCAAATTGGGTTATATTGGCTAAGGTTGTAAGGGCCATTAAGCTGTTAGCATATTAGTCTCCTATGAACCTAAGAAAGTATTAATTCATTTGTTCTTGACTTGCTAATATCTCTGCAAAGCACTGCTTAGCATTTTGGAGCAATAAGCAACAGGACATGGCACTTACATTTTTGCCAAAAAATGAAAAGGTAACCATCTAGGACAGCAGAGACAAATTAACCCAAAAAAAGTCACAGTAGTCTAATCAGGAAATAGCAAGTAATCACAAAAAATGTTAAACACAATTTTATTGAAAACAAAATAAAACAAGTTGAGTACTTTAGTCTTCTTTAGACAGCATTTGTCTTGGTTTAACTTTTAACCATAATTCTTAATGGCCTGGAAAACTGCTTCTAAACTCAAATCACGAGCCTCTTTATCCAGACCAAATACCATGATGTCATCTATATCAACTGCACTACCACCGTCACTCCCTTTTAAGAAGTCTTTCATTTTGCACTGTAGAAGTTATATCAAGTGGCAAACTTTGGAAAAAGAAGCTTCCTATTAGAGTAATAAAAGTTGATTGATTTGTACTTTTTCCCTATAGGAATATTTGGCAAAATCCATCAGATGCATCAAATGTGGAAAACATTTTAGCAGTGACTAGCTTAGGTGCTATGCCTTGTAGTTTAGTTAGAGTGAACTTTCTCCCACAGTTGCATCTTTATGCTTTTTTACAACATGTTTTCATACACTTTCATTTTCCTTATTATTGCAACAGTGGGAGCACACCAGTCAGTCATTTCTACAACACCAAGGCTTTGCTTTCTTTTGAGTTCTGCATCTACTTTAGATGGCGTAGAAAATGGCAACCTTCTAACCATATGGAACAAGTGAGCAGACCAACATCAGCGAACATATGCACAGTGACAGTCATTCTGGAAATTAGCACAATCTCACCTGCCACAGATCTGCGAACCAAATTATTTATGTATGGACCATCCAGCACAGAATTCAAACTTCTGGCCCTTCCACTCATTTATGGCAACAAAATGAAATATGTCTAACTTTGCTTCAAACAACTGTGAAAGTTTTAAGGAATTTATAGATAGCTGCATGCAATATCACAGTAACATCACCTCTGTATTGATCTTGAAACTCATGTGAATTTCACGAATACAACATTTTATTTTTCAGCATGTTTCAATATCATTAATAGTAGTCCCTGAACCTTGGAAATGCTTTATGAATATTGTTTTCTGTTTTAGTCTCATAAGCAACTTTTTGTAATTAAAGTTTTGTATCTGAGTTGTAATAATGCTAGATTGGGGGTTGTTAAGGCAAGCTAGATCTTTTAGGATTTTCCATTTTTTCCAAGTAAGATAAAGCAAGGCTTCCTTATTTCCTAGATAAAGAGTTTTAGTTATTCTGTCTTTACAGAAAAACTCTTTTTGCATTCTAAGAATTAATTTGCTAGCTCCTTCTCTGCTTCTAGATTTCTCTTCATCATGCCATGCTTCATCCATTAAAATAATAGCCTTTTTGTTATTTCTGAGGTGAACTAGGATCTGCTTTTACCTTTTATTTTTATTTTTGAAGACAAAATCCTTTATTAGTTGTCGCATTTAGTACTGACTTAAATATTTTCAGGGTGTTAGAAGGAGCATCCAAAATCATTTGTATTAGAATCATATGCAAAAGAAGTTGAGGTTAATAAGAACGATAACTGCATTAACTATGGTACTGATCACTTGTATTGTCCATGATGGCATTCTTGATGACAATATAGTGGTCAGACATGGAAGAGTGTTTATAGACACAGAAATACAACAGTTAAAGAGTTATAAGAGGAACAGGCAATCACATCGGCAGGCAGCTAAATTAGCGCTTTACCCAATGTCACAACTTTGGATGGAGTTGAAACACTGTATAAGCAGGGATTTTTGATCTGCCTGGCTAAGAACTTTGTATTTCTGCTATCATCCTGCATAAGCCAAGCTGCATTGTAACTGACCTGACCTAAAGACCATTTTAAATCATGACCAAAGCAAATATGCAAAAAGAGAGAAAATCAAAGAACATTAATGACTCTATCAGACTGACAGCATTTAACTACTAATACGGAGCAAAAACGATAAGTACAGAAGAAAAAGTTCTAATTCACTTTATAACTGAAATACCTCAGTAACCCTAGGCTTCTTATAGTGGAGCATAGAACCTAATATATCAGATCTAAACAGTAACATAGATATTTACAAATAAGAAGTACAGCATATTGTTGGACAACCGAAGGTATTAATAACAAGTGACCATTTAGGGCAATCATAAGCTAGAGGAGAATATTAACATTTAGTGGTATTAATATTTGGTTTGGGAGAGTAAGTCAACAATGATGACTGTAAAAAGGCTAAAAGTAGTACTCAGAGATAGGATTATGTAAATAATCCTTGTAATCATTATGATAGTGTACCTATTTTGTACCATTGTTGAATCTCTGGACATACTGATTCCTTTTGTTAAAGTAACACATGCAGATGAAGGACCAGTCATATATAAATGTTACAGCTGCTAAACTTTTTGACACAACTGAGATTCAAGATTTAAGGAAAACAGATGTTGATGCTTATTTTTAAACCTTACTAAACACAATGATTAATACAAGAATGTGTGATTCCAGCAACAGAATAATTATGTCTGTGACGATTGGGGAGAGATTGGCGAAGGCTGACAGCCTAGTCAAATAGAATTTGATATATAATTCTGGCATTTGTAAATAAATGTAAAGATACAGGCATGTTTTCATGAGTGTAAAAGAATACTGTGAAATGTAGAACTTCAAAATATGTGACAACATTGCACTCTACTGGCCCAGTGAAGCATGTTGTGACTCTTTCATGTTAGAATTCAGCTCCAATGGGTCTGGATGAAGGTTTCATGCCCATTGTTTTAAGGCTAAAGTTTATGACCAGAATTTAGATGTGGAATGTGCTTTATAGGTTCATAGGTTCATAGGTAGGTGCTAGGCTATCTGCCCAAAGGCATTTATAAGCCTAGCCGGAATGTGTTGGCTTTCGCCGCCCCCTTAGATTAGTTCCCTGTGCCTCTGTCCAGATGAGGCATTGAAGTGATCCCTGGGGTAAACTTTCTGTTTCCCATCCACTCGTCATGGTTTCTCTTGAAGAGGGTTAGCGAGGAGCTCTGTCTAATGTAGATTGTAATCTTGTTTCAGAGCATGGGAAGTCTCTGGGACAGGAATCTATCCCTCCAGCACATCACATTTATTGTTGTGGTGAAGTTTAGATCCCTGGAGCATGTGGCTCAAGGGAATATGGTTTTCTTTAGGTGGAGCATGTCCATCAATTCTGGGTTGGACAATGCCTTGTATGTCAGGCAGAGATCACCTCTGAGTAGGCGGTATGCAACTGAGTACAGCTGGAGTTTCTTCAGTGGAGCTGCATAGGGCATCTGCTTCAGGCCAGTGATCCTCTTGGTGAGGTACTTCTGTGGTCTTTCCAGTTGTTGCAGGTGTCTTGTAAGGTACATCTCAAATGGGGCATTGTACTCTATGATGGGTCTGATAAGTGATGCATAGAGGGGCCCAATGACCTCTTTTGATCTGCATGCAAACCATTTTATGATTAGGTGGGCCACATAGAAGGATTTTCTAACCAGTTTGGCAATCTGATTATCAAAGGTGAGGTTGCTATCTACTTGGGTCCCCAGATCCCTTATTACGTTTTCCGTATTTAGGGGGCCACCACCTATGTGATAGTTTGTGGGTACTTTGTTTTTTCCAAAGGGGATGACTGCACTTTTTGGCATTTAGCTTGAGGCCATGATTATGACACCAGGTATCTGTCTCAGTGAGACCCTTTTGGAGGATGTCTGTGTCAGCTGGAGAGTCAATTAAGCCCCTAGTTTGCAGTCGTCTGCGAACTTGGTCAACCATAGTCCTCCTGTGCTTGCCTGTACCTCTGAGAAGTATATGCCGAACAGGAGGGGTCTTAGGACTGAGCCCTGTGGAACAACACTTGTAACCAGTTTAGAGTCAGACCTAGCTCCCGCAACTCTTACCATGTGGGTTCTGTCCATGAGCCAGTTGGCAACCGATCTCGTGACATAGGGGTTTATGTTCAGGCTGGTAAGCTTGTCTGTAATACCCTAATGAGGAATGGTGCCGAAGGCATTTTCAAGGTCTAGGTAGGCTGTGTGGACCACCTTTCCCTCATCTATAGCCTTGGTAACTGTCTCAAAGAAGTCCACCAGGTTTAGGAGGCATGATCTGCCCTTAACAAAACTGAACTGGGTAGGGTCCAGTGTTTGGAGTTTCCTATGTCTCTGTTAATGAGATCCATGATGATATGCTCCATAGCTTTGCAGACCAAGCTAGTCAGGCTTATAGGGTAATAGTTCCCGGGGTCTGTTGTGGGTCCACCTTTGTGGACCGGAATAACCGTTGCTGTGCGCTGCTCTTTGGGCATGTAGCCTGTGGAGAGGCTGAGTTTAAACAGTGTGTTTAGGTGAGGGGTTAGTTCATCTTTGAGCTCATGTAGGACGTAGCCCGGGACACCATCTGGTCCTATTGATGCTGTGTTTTTGGCTTGGGAGAGGGCTGTTTTAACCTGAGTGTATGTGATTTCAGGAGCACTACATTCTTCTGCTAGAGTTATGGGCCCTTTTGGGTGTGAGAGAGGGGTAAGGTTTACATTGAACCTGTCTGCTAGGATGTTGACTATATTGGTCAGTTCAGTGTATTTTGTGCCATTCTGCACTAACTCCGAGCAGATCTGAGAATTGCCACTTAGATTCTTGACATAGCTAAAGAATGCCTTGTGGTTATCTTTGGAGTCCATGACAATTTTTCTTTCGAAGCTAGCCTTGGATGATTTTATGAGGGAACATAGTTTCTTGCTGATACTGATCAGGGATGTCTTCTCTTCTTGGGATTTTACTCTTTTCTGTACTAGTTTCCTCCTTCTATTGTATAGCTTGTTTATGGCAGGGGTCCACCAGACTGGTTTCCTTTACTTGGAGAAGTGAGTCTTGGTTTTGTTTGGGATAGCATGATCCATGCATTCTTCTAGGTGCCCTTAGAGTGCATTAGTAAAGGATTTTTCAGCTTGTGCAGTGTTATCCTTTAGCATGAGGGCTTTGAAACTTCCCACTTTGGTCTTAAGTTATGTGAAGTTTGCTTTTGAAAAGTTTTTCACGGTGGTTTCTTTGACCGTGGGTGGAGGCATAATGTGGATATCCAGAGTGATTAGTTTATTGTCAGATCTAACCAGCGAGGGGTTGACCTCCAGTGTGGAACACCGGTTGCCCATGTTGGTGATGACCAGGTCCAATATGTTGTCACCTCTGGTGGGGGTGTTGACCAGTTGATCCAGGGCATTTGAGTTAATAAATTCTAGAAAATGTTGGGCAAGGGAGTTTGTACTTGAGTAGTTCTCCCAGTTAATGTTTGGGTAATTGAAATCACCCAATATCAGGGTATTTGTTAGGATCTTTATGTTTCCCAGTGTTTCCAGGAATGCGGAGTGGTGGTCCTGGGACATGGTGGGTGATGTGTAGCAAGCTACAATTTGAATAGCAGTTTTGCCAGTTGTTAGTTGTACATGGTTGATCTCTGAAGCATCGTGCTGTGCCACTAACCTGGAGGTGTAGGTATCCTTGATGAATATGGATACTCCCCCGCATTTTGTATTTCGGTCTGGGTTTTGTGGCCAAAATGTATGGCATGAGTTGTAGCCTGGTAGTGCTGGGGTGCTCTCTGGACCCTTAAACCAGGTTTCTGTTACTGCACATATATTGATTTTCTCCATACTGAGGAGTGCCTCGAGTGTGTGCATTTTGTGGTTTAGACTTCTGGCATTGAGTTGCATTATCCTCACTTTTTTGTTACTTGTGGTATTTATGGAGGTGGGTTTGTCTTTTGAGCCTTGCCTAAAAATGGCACTATGGGGGTGGCAAGAGCCTTGGCCAGTATTCAAAAGCCTAAGGGTTGCTCTGGTTTCTGTTAGAGTATACATGTGAAATGACTTATATTGTTGTAAGTTTCTGAGCAGGTGTTAGATTGCTAGATAATGCAGTTTATGGCCTGAGAACTCCAGACTAAGTTTCAAAAATGATGTAATTTGGGAGGGCCTTAGAGACATGTTTTTAGTAATGTTTAAATACTGTTTCTCACAGGAGACTGGGGGCATTTTGATCTTGGATATCTATCTCAGTACTCTGCCTTATGCTCACATGTAAGTTTTAGCACTGTGATTTCTTGTAGGAATAGTTAAAGCTAGTAAAGATTAATTAGGTATTTTTCTTTGAAATCAGACCTGTCCTACTATATTATGTTATGTTTCTGTGTGATCTCTGAAATCTTTGATATCTCTGTGGTGTAGTAGTTTTGTCTTGTGTTTTAATTATTTATTATTAAATATTTTTAAAACCTTCTAGCTGTGGCTGGTTTATGTAGAGAAAATTATGCTTTAGAGTACATTATATATTTATAGAGTTTAGACCGAATAACCACATTACCATTGGATAATAATATTGCACAGTAATAATTGGACAAGGCAAGGTGGGGAACCAAAGGTGAGGGAGCCAGTAAGTGGGAAAGATAAAATGCCAACAGTGGGTTGTCTTGAGACAACAGGGGTATGGAACTACCATCCTGCAAATGTCCTGAGAGCGAAGGATTTGGATGGGGCTGTACTATGTACTTATGCAGTTACATGCAGTGAAGCTAGGAGGCAAGCATGTGGGTCTGATAGCCTGGGGGGAGACCCAGACAAACTGCATACTTGCAGCCAGGACTGCTGAGGTGGTTACTTCAGTGAGTGAGCTATACTGTAGCAGTGAGACTGAATGTGAGCTAAAGTTGCTTGTGAGTACTGATGTTCCCTTGGACAGAGTAATTGCAAAGGTAGAGTTGAGTAGTAGTACCCATGCTGACAGTGAGGTACCACTATCAGAGGATGCCAAACTTCCTGTGGAAGGGGAGCTGGGAAGGATTACAAGGAGAGAGCTGAGACAGGCTCAGCTCTCAGACCCTACATTGCAAGGCCTGAGGGAGGTAGCTAGGGAGACACCTGAATCTCAAGGGAAGTGGGAATCTGTATACTGCAACAAAGGGTTACTATACAGAGAGTGGACACCTGAGTGAGAGAGTACAGCAGATGGTAGTGCCTAGAGCTTACCATCTGGCGCTTCTAGCAATAGCTCATGATATTCCCTTTACAGGTCATATGGGCATAAAACATAAAAAGAGGTGAATTATGCAAAACTTCTAGTGGCCTGGAATTTCCAGAGATGTAACAGGGTACTGCAGAACCTGTGAGCAGTGCCAAAAGGTAGGCAAGGCAGGAGACAAGGTGAGAGCTCCTTTGATGCCTTTGCCTGTGATTGAGGAGCCATTTCAGTGGGTAGCTATGGATATTGTGAGTCCTCTGAGTACCCCAAGTTCCACAGGGAAAAAGTATATCCTAGTGATTGTAGATTATGCTACACGATACCATGAGGCAGTGGCTTTGTCCTCCATTGAGGCCGAGAAGGTGACAAATGCTTTGCTAGAGATTTTCAGCAGGGTAGGTTTCCCAAAGGAAATACTGTCTGACAGAAGTGCCATTTTATATCAGACCTGCTAGCTTGTCTGTGGAAGTCCTGTGGGGTGAAGTACATGAAGACCACCCCTACCATTCCCAGACTAATAGTCTCGTTGAGAGTTTAAACTCTACAAGCAAGTCCATGCCATGGGCATTTGCAGAGCAGTTTAAGAGGGAGTGGGACAAATATCTACCCGATCTGTTGTATGCTTACAGAGAGGTTCCCCAGGAATCCACAGGTTTTTCACCCTTTAAGTTGCTGTATGGGCATAGGGTGAGGAGACCTCTAGATTTAATTTGAGATGAGTGGGAAGGTGAGTGTGAGTCTTACAAGGAGTCTGTTGTGGTATACATTCTAAACCTCAGGACAAGGCTCAGGGAACTCAAGGGCTTGGCCAAGGAGAACCTGGCAGAAGCCCAACAACAGAAAAAGGTGTGGTATGACAGAAATGCTCAAGCTAGGGAATATGCTGTGGGGCAGCAGGTAATGGTTCTCATTCCTGTCAGACACAACAAGCTGCAAGCAGCTTGGGAGGGACCCTACAAGGTGGTAAGAAAGGTAAGTGATGTTAACTACATGGTGGAACTGCTAGGCAGAAGGCAGGGGCACAAATTGTACCATGTTAACATGATGAAACCTTACCATGATATGGAGGCCCTTGTGCTGAGCATTTGCAGTGGATTGCAGGAGGAGTCTGAGAGAGATCTAGTGACTGATCTCCTCAGTGAGGCTCGGGCTGACACCTCAGTGGAAGGGGTAGCAGTGTCCCAGCAGCTGTCTCCAACCCAGGTTCAAGAAATACGAGCAGTGTTGCAGGAATTTGTGGGCATGTTCACTGGTATACCAGGGTGCACCCACCTGTTGCAGCACCAGGTGGATACAGGACCCCAAAGCCCTATTAGGCAGGCCCCTTGTAGGGTGCCTGAGAGAGTCAAACAGACTCTGAGGGAAGAGGTACAGGAGATGTTGGAACTAGGGGTGATTCAAGAGTCCAACAGTCCCTGAGCCTTACCAGTGGTGTTGGTGCCAAAGAAGGATGGCAGCACCAGGTTCTGTGTGGATTACAGGAAATTAAATAGTCACACAGGATTGGATGCTTACCCCATGCCTAGGACAGATGAGGCCCTAGAGCAGCTGGGTGGGGCTAAGTATCTTACAACCATTGATCTTACCAAGGATTACTGGCAGGTGCCCTTGACTCCCAGTGCTAGAGAGAAGTCAGCCTTTGTGACTCCTTTTGGCTTGTATGAATTCACAAAGATGCCCTTTGGGGTGAAGAATGCCCCAGTGACTTTCCAGAGGCTGGTAGATCATATCTTAGCAGAAGCAGGAGGGTTTGCTCTTGCTTACATGGATGATATTGCTATCTACAGCCATTCCTGGCAAGAACACCTTCAGCAAGTTAGAGGGGTGTTGGGCAGACTACAGAGGGCAGGGTTGACCATTAAGCAGAACAAATGTCAGGTGGGTATGGAAGAGATCTCCTACCTAGGACATAGAATGGGGAGTGGTAAGATAAGGCCAGAACCTGCCAAAGTGGAAGCTATTCAGGCATGGCCTACACCTGTTATGAAAAGCAGGTGAGGGCATTCTTAGGGACAGCAGAGTACTACAGAAAGTTTGTTCCCAATTATAGTACCATAGCTGCTCCCCTCACAGACCTGACAAGGAAGAACAGGCCAGATAAGGTAGTGTGGACCCCAGCATGTGAGCAGGCATTTCAGAAGCTTAAGGAAGCTTTGGGAGGACCCCCTGTGTTAGCCAGTCCAGACTATAGGAAAGAATTTGTTGTGCAGGTGGATGCTTCAAACTATGGGGTGAGGGCTGTACTTAGCCAGATTTCTTCAGAGGGAAAAGAGCACCCAGTGGTTTATCTCAGTCATAGGCTCCAACCCAGGGAGGAATGCTATGCAGCGGTAGAAAATGAATGTCTAGCCATAGTGTGGGCACTACAAAAACTTCAGCCTTATCTGTATGGAAGAAAATTCACTGTGATGACAGATCACAACCCCCTAACATGGTTAAACAGAGCTAGTCAGCAAAATGCCAAGTTGCTAAGATGGAGCCTGGGGTTGCAGGCATATAATATGTCAGTGCAGCACCGCAGTGGGAGTAGCAATGCCAGTGCAGATGGGCTCTTAAGACAGGGAATTGGGTGAGGTGCACCCAGATAGACCTGACATTCTCAAGTGATGTTTCTCAAGGGGCACTTGAAAAACTTGCTTGAGTTCCCCGGGGGGGGGGGTATGTGATGATTGGGGAGAGATGGGCGAAGGATGCCAGCCTAGTCAAATCGAATTTGATATACAGGCATGTTTTCTTGAGTGTAAAAGAATACTGTGAAATGTGGAACTGCAATATATGTGACAACATTGCACTCTACTGGCTCAGTGAAGCATGCTGTGACCCTTTCATATTAGAATTCGGCTCCAGTGTGTCTGCATGAAGGTTTCATGCCCATTGTTTTAAGGCTAAAGTTTATGACCAGAATTTAGATGTGGAATGTGCTTTATTGCTCTGGTTTCTGTTAGAGTATACATGTGAAATGGCTTATATTGTTGTAAGTTTCTGAGTAGGTGTTAGATTGCTAAATAATGCAGTTTGTGGCCTGAGAACTCCAGACTAAGTGTCAAAAATGATATAATTTGGGAGGGACTTAGAGACATATTTGTTAGTAATGTTTAAATATTATTTCTCACAAGAGACTGGGAGCATTTTGATCTTGGATATCTAACTCAGCACTCTGCCTTATGCTCACATGTAAGTTTTAACACTGTGATTTCTTGTAGGAATAGTTTAAGCTAGTAAAGATTAATTAAGTATTTTTCTTTGAAATCAGACCTGTCCTACTGTATTATTTTAAGTTTCTGTGTGATCTTTGAACTCTTAGATATCTCTGTGGCGTAGTAGTTTTGTCTTGTGTTTTAATTATTTATTATTAAATATTTTTTAAAACCTTCTACCTGTGGCTGGTTTATGTAGAGAAAAATTATGCTTTAGAGTACATTATATATTTATAGAGTTTACTGTCTAATCCCTTCTAATAAGCCTAGACCAAATAGCCACATTACCATTGGATAATAATATTGCACAGTAATAATTGGACACTCTTTTAAGGGCCATTTAGTAGCTGATTTTATTAGCTGGGTGGTGGCAGGGATTGCTACCATATGGTCTGGGTAAAGGGGCACATCCGGAGAATCTGTGTCAGCCTTTCCCAGGAGTGTCTGTGAAGTTTTATAAATACTTATCTCAAAGTGTGTGTGTGTTGTGTCAGCTACTTGGGCCGGGACACGAAGCACTGGCTGGACAGAGATGGTACTGGAGGTTTTACCTTGCCCAGCTAGGCTGAAACCTGGACCCTATAGCTGTGCCAGTGGGGAGTCTTATTGGGGACCTGGTGAGCAAGGGAGCAACCAGCCCCAGACTGACTGTGATCTCTGTGTGCACTTAAGGGAAATTGTACTTTTCTGTGTGCATTAGTTATGCTTTCCTCTCTTCTAGGAGATGACCTCCCATGTGTTAGTGGTGAAGATTGAGGCTCCTTGATTGCTGGGCCAGGGCACGGTCATCACAATATCATGGACGTGTTATATAACTGTATATACTGGATAGAAAAGTAGTTGATATCAACATTGTCTTGTTAGTGTGGAACCATGCATAAGCACTTGCTATTTATTGAGGGTTAGTTTCTCTGTAGCAAGCAATCCAGATATCTGAATATCTAGCTTAGATTTTTTTGTATACACTCTAAATAATTGTATTGCTTTATACCTATATTCCTTTTGTGTGCCAACCTCAATGCAGTTTACACTGTATACTCTCTGTGCTCTTTATTATTTAAACAATGTTCCATTATTCCTTTTTAAGCTTTTATGGCTTTTATTTATACAAATACTTAGGGACTGATATTTATCTGAAGAGATGGTAGTCATTATTTGCACTGTTGGTTAACATGCTGTAAGACACATGCCTTTCATTATGCTGCTTAGGTCCACTACCAGTGAAAGTGATATTAATTAGTGTATTTCATATTTGGCTTGATTTTAAAACAACCATTGACTGGAAGCCTTTGACTTTCTTCAGAGTGGTGGGGACCATGCCAGAAAGAAAGCTCTTCCAGCCTTCCATGAAAATTGTGTGCACGTGTATGAGAAACAAATATTTTGTGTGAAAGTCAGTTATCATAGATAAAGGGGATCTGGAATTTCTGGTCCACAGTAAGAACAGGGAAACCTCAACTATATAAGTGTCCTGAGTGCAGTGGTGTAGAGGCTGGATGGCCATACCCATTCCCTTTATACTCTTGGAGCCAGGCTGTAGTAAGCAAACTAGTTATTGAAGCATGCTTGTGTTTACTTTCTTGGTGTTATATCACCATTTATAGCTAGAGGTTACAGCTTTCCTCTCATTTATTGCCACTTCCACTCAGCCTTCACAGTTGATTGGCAGTGTTGGGATTCATACTGGAGTGATGCCAGTCCAGCACAAAATTTATTGACATTGGTTACAGGGAATGTTCACTTTTCATGGCAAAATTATCAGTCAACTGCCATATGAAAGGTATTACATTAAGTATGTGTCCCAGTGTCTTTGTGTTTGCTGTATGGTATTATACTCTGATATCCACCTTATTCAGATTTTCTTCGTTGATAATTAATGTACAGTCTTCCACAAATGGTGATCACTTTTTTGTCTTGCTTAACTGTGGTTTCCAGCATGACTGTTACGTGAATGATATGATTTAGCAAAGTCACTTGTGAATGGTACCAATGATGTGATGGATTTTTAGTCCTAGTCTACATTAAGGGAACCATCTGCATTTGTGAATGGGATGGGGGGTGTCATATATGGTCTGCTCCCACATGTAATCTGACCATATTAATTACATTTTGCATCATGGCAATGATCGTGATCATCATCCTACACTGCTGACCATCATGACAAATCCTGTGCTTTGAGATTACAAAAGTATATAGAGCCTGGTCATGCTAACTGCATTCTGCATCATGGCAATGACCATAGAGCAGCAGGCTACACTGCTGACTATTATGAGCAATCCATGGATTTAAGGTTGCATAGATCATATTTGTCTTTGGACCTTGGCCATGCTAATTATATTTTGCATTGTGGTAATGATCATTGTTATCAAATTACTGCACAGCACATCATGAATGTTCATGGGCTTTGAGGTCACAAAGGATATGGATGTATGAAGAGTCTGGCTGCATTAATGTTACTTTCCATTGCATCCATCCTGGCATTGTTGATAGGCTTTTGCTATATTGGAGCCATTCAATACATATTTGATTTTAACAATGAACAGCTGTGTGACCCTTCTACCACTCAATGCATATCATGTGATTTCAACAATGAACAGTTGTGCGACGCTTCTACCATTCGATACATATCATGTGATTTCAACAATGAGCAGCTGTTTGATCCATTTAGCATTGTTCTCCTGGGTTTGCCCTGGCAATTGAATATGGTGTCAGCAGACTCAAACCTGGGCAGTGCTACCACTTGGTACAGCTGAGAGTGGAAAATCTTTTTTCACCTGCCTAAAAGGAATCACCAGAAGCACCTGGTGGGTGACTGTAGGAGTTTCATTTTAAAATGGATGCTGGGCAGCAGCTTGCCAAGGCAATAAGTAATGGCACCAACATCACCTGCTTTGATGAGCAGTACTGACATAAACATAGTGACCTAAAGTAGTTCTACCCAGTCCATCTCTGGGTAAAGAAGAGATTAGGAATGAACAACCAAATGTGACAGAAATCATAGAGTCTTTGCATGGTCTCTGTACTTTAGGCCAGGAATAGTAGCGCTAACTGCCTTATTTTGTTTTATTTCCTATTTGGTTACTGGGTAGGTGGGCTGATACAAATACCTTTTTCAGACACAACCTGAGGTCTGAGGCATATAAGAAAGATTTATCCACTTTCTCAAAGGTGTAGAAGTCAAGGGACACAAGTAGGTGAAATTATTCAATTATATATAATAGAACAATTTTTACAGCATTAGAAGAATTAATACATAAAAAACATTGAAATGCTTGGTGGCTTTCATAAGGTAAATACCATTCTAGTTACATTCTGCAGTTTTTGTTTAGTAAATATATATGTGGGTAGTATGACTGGTAGTGTGTACCTTTACAATTTTCTAATTATTTTGGTAGACTGAGTCTAGATGAGATAAAGAGGAGGTAGATGTTTTGACAGCAGTGAGGTGTTCAGGTGTGCTGTCTGAAGATGTGCTGGGTATGCTACACTGTGAACAGACTCCTGCTGTCTGCAACATATGCTGTGCTCATTACTGTTAGTTTTATGTTTTACAACACTTCAGGAGATTGAGGACAATAGGACTGCTTGCTAGATGATGCAGGCTACATTCTCTGTGCATTGGATTAAGAGAAAAAATGTTGCACCTTTATCTGAAATGTTCTGTTTGTGCTATATTTTCTACTGCTGTTTTACTGTTTTTTTCTATGTTTAATATATGTTATTAGGCAGTACAATACACCATTAAAATATGTATGTGTGCAATATTTTTATAAGTTTCCATTGCTTTACATTGTATCGCTTCATTACTTTAATTTTCTCCTTTTAATGATTTATTTAATGTTTTAATAAAGTGTACAAAAAATAACTGTTGTATTTATATCTTTTTGTGTGTACTTTTTATCATTGTTCACTGCTTTTGTATTATGTGTCTTTGCTGTTTTGTTTTTCTTCATTTATTTTCTTGTCCTGCAAGACTGAGTATTATGCAGAGAAAGTGAAATGAGCAGTGGTCACTTTGCTCAGCAGTAATAAAATGCTGACCACAAGGTGTGACAAAGGGGGATACTGCCATCATAGCTAGCTGGAATTTTGCAAATAATTATATGTCATCTGTGACTATCAACATGATTCATATAGAATGTTTGTGTTACAAATGTATTAGAATTGTATGTCATATAAGATGGTTTGTGCAGGCATGTGTGCAGAAGAGGTATTTTACAAAGTGCTGTTTAAAATGTAGTCACAGTGTGTCGTACTGCAAAAAAAAAAAAAAAAACAGAAATTTACGTGCACTATTGTAACTGTTTAAATATATTTTAGGTTCATAGGTTCATACTAGGCTATCTGCCCGAGGGCATTTACAAGCCTAGCCCATAGTTTTCCTTTAGTATGGGGAACTATACCCATTATTTTGCTGTGCCTCTGTTGAGCAGTGACAAGGTAATCCTCCATCCATTGGTCAAGATTTCTCTTGAACAAGGCCATGCTCTGCCTCACATATACCGATTTTATTCCACAGCATAGGAGTCTTTGGGTGATGAATCTATCCCTCCAGCGTTTAAGTCTCCGCCCTTGTGACTCTGACGGATCTAGATTTTTTGCGGTGAAGCATATTCATCAAATCTGGGTTTGACATGGCCTTGTATGTTAGGCAAAGGTCACCTCTGAGCAAGCGGTGGCGACTGAATAGAGCTGGAGTTCCTTCAGTCGGGCAGCATAGGACAGATGTTTGAGACCCTTTATCCTTTTGGTGAGGAACTTTGTGGCCTCTCCAGCTGCTGCAAGTGTCGGGTCAGATACATTCCGAATGGGCCATTGTACTCAATCATTGGTCTGATGAGTGATGAGTATAGGGAGACTATGACCTCCCTTGATCTAGATGAGAATCCCTTCATGATAAGGTGGGCAATGTAGAAGGTCTTCCTAACTACTTTAGCTACATGGGTGTCGAATGACAGACTACTATCAACCTGGGTCCCCAGGTCCCTGATAACTTCTTCTGTGCTCAGTGGATTGCCACCTATTTGGTAGCTAGGGGTAACCTTGTTTTTGTATGACTATGCATTTTTGGCATTTAACTTTAGGCCATGGGTCTGGCACCAGTTATCCATTTCTGTGAGACCCTTCTGAAGGATATCTGTGTCAGATGTGTTTTCTACTATGGCCCAGTTTGCAGTCATCTGCAAACTTTGTCAGCCATAACCCTCCTGTGTTTGCTTGTACTGAAAAGTAGATGCCAAACAAGAGTGGGCCCAGGACTGAGCCCTGTGGTACACCACTTGTGACAGGCTTTGAGTCTGACATGGCGCCAGCAACTCTGACCCTGTGGGTTCTGTCACTCAGCCAGTTTGCAACCTATCTTGTGATGTATGGGTTAACATTTAAGCTGATGAGTTTTTCAATGATAGGTATTGTATCAGATCGAGGTAGGCTGTATGGACTGCCTTTCCTCATCAATGGCTTTGGTGACTGTTTCAAAAGTCAACCAAGTTTAGAAGGCATGATCTGCCTTTGACAAAGCCAAACTGGGATGGATCCAAAGTCTGCAAATTCCCTATGTCTTTATTTATGAGGTCCATTATGATCCTCTCCATGGCTTTGCAGATAAGGCTTGTCAAGCTAATGGGCCGGTAATTTCCAGGGTCGGTAGAGGCACCACCTTTGTGAAGTGGGACCACAGTTGCAGTGTGCCACTCCCTGGGTATGTATCCAGAGGTAAGACTATGATTAAACAGCTGTCCTAGCTGTGGGTTTAATTCCTCGTTGAGTTCGTGGAGCACACAGCCAGGGACACCATCAGGTCCCATGGATGCTGTGTTTTTTGCTTTGGAGAGAGCAGTTCTCACTTGGGCGTTGGAGATGTTTGGGGGGCTGCAATCGCTTGGTATAGATATCTCTCCTTTGGGGGGGGGAGAAGTTTGCACTGAACCTGTCAGCCAGTATGTTGGCAATGTCTGTAGGATCAGTAATCTTCACATCATTTTGAACTAGTTCTGAGCATATCTGGGAGTTTCCTCCCAGGTTTCTAACATAGCTAAAGAAGGCCTTATGATTGTCTTTTGAGTCTTTAGCTATTTTTCTCTCAAAATTTGCTTTGGATGATTTTATGAGAGCTCTTAGTTTTTTACTTATAGTGATCAAGGGTGTCTTACCTTTTAAGGATTTTGCTCTATCTTGTAGTAGCTTCCTCCTTTTGTTGTAGAGTTTGTTTATGGCTGGGGTCCACCAGACTGGACGCTTGCCTTTGGTACAAAGAGTCTTTGTTTTGCTTGGGATTGCCTTATCCATGCAGTCCTGCAGGTGCTGGTAGAAGGCATTTGTAAGTGATTCAGTGGCTTGAGTACTGTTAAAGGAGACCACACTAGTCTTTAGAAGTGTGAAGTTGGCGAAGTTCTTTACTGTGGTCTTTTTATTTCAGGTGGGGTGGGATGAGGACCTCCAGCGAGATTAGTTTGTGATCTGATCTCACCAGTGAGGGGTATACTCCGGTGTTGAACATTGTGCTCCCATGTTCGTGATGATGAGATCAAGTATGTTTTCTCCTCTTGTGGGGATGGTGACTAGTTGTTCCATGGCATTTGAGTTTATGAATTCCAGGAACTTCTGGGCTAGGGTGTTTGGGCTTGAGTAGTGTTCCCAGTCTATATTAGGGTAATTGAAGTCACCTAGTATGATGGTGTTTGGTGATACATTTATCCCTCTAGTGTTTTCAGGAAGGCCATGTGAGGTTCCTGAGTTTGTGAGGGTGGCCTGTAACATGCTACAATTTGTAGAGCAGTCTTGCCTATGGTTAATTGCACCTGGATGGTCTCCGATGCATCATGCGTTGCCACCAGTCTTGAGGTGTGGGTGTCTTTGATGAATATGGATACCCCTCCTTTCTTGGTATTGTCCGGATTTTGGGGCCGAAACCTGATAGTGTTGGGGTGCTCTCAGGAGCCTTGAACCAGGTTTCTGTCACTGCACAGACATCGATGTTTTCCATACTGAGAAGGGCCTCGCATTTTGAGATTTAGACTTCTGGCATTAAGCAGCATTACCCTTAGTTTTTTCCTTTTTGTGTTCTAGGGTGGTAGGTTTAGAATTTGAGCCTTGCCTAAAAAGGCACTATGGGGTGGCAAGAGCCTTTGCCAATATCCGGAATCCCAGGGTGACAGGTGCAAGCCGTCCTTTTGCGAGCAGCGGCTTGTCCAGCATGTCATCCCAGGCAGACAGACATTGGATCCCCTTTGAATGACACCAGAGTTTAAGCCAATTGTTAAAGCTGATCATCTTATCTCTGTATTGTGGCATCATTCTTGGTGAAGGTAGGATACTGCTCAAGGTCAGGGTCATACCTGCCTGGGCTACATAATCAGAGAGCTCCTCAATGTCTCTTTTCATGTAGTCCAAGGACTCAGGTCGTTTACACCAGCGTGGACAATGACTGAGTCGTATTTGTACCTGCTGTTGAGAGACCTGAGTGCTTGTGTTATGTGGCGGGATTAGCCGCCCGACAGGCAGCTTACTGTGACCTTCTCCTTACTCAGTCTGGTGAGCGGGGGCGCAGTGTGTCTGACTATGGAGTCACCAATGACTAGTGTGTCTGGCATTGTGTTTGGCCTTAAGGGCTGTGACTGTTTGACACTCTGACTGTGAGGTCTATGTGTTGCAGGTGTTGTGTTCTGAGGTGGTGGTTGTTTGGGTGTCTGCTTTGGTGGCCTCTGCTGTTTTGGTAGATTTTTGATCAGAGCCGAAAGTATGTCTTTGTGTGTTTATGTGTATGTTTTGAGGTTGTGATGGTACTATGTGAGACTGGGTCTATAGTGTGTGTGGTAACCTTCTCCTCCTGACTGGTCTTGCCAGTCCTATGTTGAGAGAGCTCAGCCTCATGAGGCAATTGTAACATTGCCTCAATATTTCACCAGCTGAGCAGGAGAGGACACTAGCAACTGATCCCTCGACATGCTAGAAGGACTAGACAAAAACTTTAAAAGAGATTCGGGGATGTGGGTGACCGAGAAATGGGGTTTGCCTTTTGGGGTGCTATCTATAAGAGTGCCGTATCAAGATAATAAGTACTGTAGGAGCAAGTGCTAGGTTTAACAGATAGAGAAAAGTCTACTTGGAGTCAAGTAGAGATGATCTTTTTAGGTATTAGAGAAAGTGCTAGTAACAGGGATGCTTGTAAGATTGAAAAGAATGCACTCTGCAGTGTGCACTAGAGAAGTTAGATATGAAAGTAGGTAACTTGAGTTTTACCTGTTTAAAAGTTAAGGTTTAGTGGAGAGTTACTATTTTTAAAACAGCAAGATGGACTGAAAGGGGTGGTTACTTTTGTATTTTGGTACTATGAAATACTGTAGGATGGCCAATAAATTTAAATAATTGAAGGGGTGGGATTTCAAAAGTGATGGTTTTGTGATTACTCACATAAGCCAGTGAAAGTAGAGAGAAATGAGATATATGGTCAGATTAACATAAGAGGCGGGCAACTAGAAAGACAGTGGTATTTAACAAGACAACTTAAATGGGTGGGAGGGAGGGAAAAAATTCTGCCTGACTCAGAACAGAGAGAGCTGTGGTCTCTTTTGAAGTTTTAATATGCTGTTAAAACAGAATGCAAGCAAAACACAAGATAAAGGAAACAAACTACAGTATTCAAAATATAGAAAGGCAATACAGAAATACAAAAATAACAGCAAACTAACCTTTCCTTCACAGCAAAGTGTAGCAGAGTCTGGATGAGCCTTTCTGGTAAAGCTCTGAAATGTTTTAGTTTACTCCTTAAATAGAAATTTTAGTTCCTAGCTCCACCCCCTCTGTTAACAAGTGATTAACCTTAAGTGACCTCTTCTGTCTTATTAATGAGTCCTTAATTAATCAGTTCTTATTTCTGCCTGACTCAGAACAGAGAGAGCTGTGGTCTCTTTTGAAGTTTTAATATGCTGTTAAAACAGAATGCAAGCAAAACACAAGATAAAGAAAACAAACTACAGTATTCAAAATATAGAAAGGCAATACAGAAATACAAAAAATAACAGCAAACTAACCTTTCCTTCACAGCAAAGTGTAGCAGAGTCTGGATGAGCCTTTCTGATAAATTTTAACAGTGGAAACTGGAATACAGGTGGTTTAACTTCAGAAAAATAAGTGAAATTAAATTATTTTATGGCAGCAAGGGGACACAATGTCTATGCTGAAATGTTTTCTGTATTGTCTTTAAATGTGGAGGAATGTAAATTGTTTTATGACTTCCACCATCTGCACAAATGATCTGAGGTCTATGTATTTTCAGAGGCAGAAGCTAAATGCTACCAGCTGCCATCAGTGGTTGTTTTGAGCCTGGGAACTAGGAGTCAGATGACAAGCAATGATGTCACTCTGCAAGCTATCCCAGCAGTAATATCTGGGACATTAATTTGTGAAGTCTCTTAGAAAGAGACAGCATTCTGTATTCTGTCTTGGATATGGCAACAACATGATCTATTCATCACACACTTGCCTTCTCTGAAGTAAGTTAACTAGGGTATAATAATTCTCTTAGATATACTCAGGAATATAGCAAAGCTTAATTTCAATGTTTTTCTTTATTTATTTGAAACTGTCCTGCAGTGGTGTTTTTAATATTTCCTATGATTTTGAACTCTAATGTCACAGTAATTAAATACTGAGTATCTTCTTGTTCTTTTATTATTAAATACATTTAAACCTTTCATTGTGGCTGATCTTTATAGAGATATTTAAGTTCTGAGAGTACTTGCATATTTATTTGGTGACATTGTGAGCCACTCCTAATAGTCTTGCTCTTGGTCATGCTACCATTTGTATTAATAGTAACATCATGCAGTAAGGATGGACATCCTTTGTTAAGGGCCTTAAAGTAGCTGATAAGGGGTTCTGGTGGCAGTGATAACTACCATATAGTCTGGGGAGAAGGGCGCATGGCTAGTAAATCTGTGCCACCCTTTTCCAGGTGTGTGTATGTGTGTGTGTGTGTGTGTGTGTGTGTGTGTGTGTGTGTGTGTGTGTGTGTGTGTGTGTGTGTGCGTGTGTGTGTGTGTGTGTGTGTGTGTGTGTGTGTGTGTGTATATGTGTCCAAAACAAATCTCCAAGAGCATGTTTGTCAGCTACTTGGGCAGGGACAAGAAGCACTGGTTGGACAGAGAGCGTGTTGGAGGACTTGTCTTGGAACCCTGGCCAAGGACTCAAATCTGTAGCTCTGCCAGTGGGGAGTCTTACTGGGGATATCGAGAAAGAGGATGAAACTAGCCCCAGATTGACATTGGTCTCTGTGTCCTCTTAAGGGAAGTTACACTTGATGCAGAGAGCTGCATCTGGAAATACTGTGTGTACTTGTCATTCACCCAGTGTACTTCCCCCACTGGTGCCAGTGATGAGGACTGAGGCTCCTTGTTTACTGGTCTAGTGGGGGTGTCACACTAGCTGTCAAAGAATCATGAGGACTGCCTTTCTGTGGGTTTTTTTATCATCCAGTGTATTTGACCTGGAGGGTTCACCTGTGGCCTTCATTTCCACTTCCCTGGAGCATGAACATAGGCAATTGATCAGAGAGTGATTTGGTTAAATCCTGCTGGATCACTTGGCATGAAGAGTGGTGGCTAATCAGAACCAAGATAGACCATTTGCTTAATGCCGACATTGACACTCTGCATCACCTACTTGTGTGGCTAGTAGAGGTGCATTGTTGGTCAGTCTTACCTCCAGCTGTAGAGCATGTCAATGATGTCAGCCACATAGGTGACTCACTCAATGGTGAGATATACTCTAGGCCAGCTTGGCAGATGTTCCATCCCTTGACTTTTTCCAATTATGCTGTTACCTGTCCTTTAATGTTGCACCCTCTCCCTGCTTGTACTGCAATCCTCCCTATCACCAGTTGGCTGTATTTATTTGGGTTTCATCTGCCTATCTTTTCTCCTTTTGCATTATCTATCAATCTTTCTCTGCATCCTGTGTTTGTTTGTCTGACACTACTTTGGTTCATAGGTTCATAGGTAGGTACTAGGCTATTGGCCCTAGGGCCTATATAAGCCTAGCCACAATGGTATCCTGGCTTTCACCACCAAAGAAAAGTATTTTCCTGTGCCCCTGTTGAGCAGAGCTACACTGGTGATCCCCAGGGAGAATTTCCTATTTCCCATCCAACCATCAAGATTTTTCTTGAAGAGTGCTAATGAGGAGCTTTGTTTGATATAGATAGGTAGTTTGTTCCAGAGTATGGGAAGTCTCTGGGAAAAGAATCTATCCCTCCAGCATGTTCTGTTTATTGTGATGTCAAGGTGTAGGTCCCTAGAGCATGTAGCTGTGACGGATTGGGATTTCTTTGAGTGGAGCATGTCCAACAGCTCTGGGTTTTACATAGCTTTATATGTTAGGCAGAGATCACCTCTTAGTAGGCGATATGTGATGGAGTAAAGCTGGAGTTTATTTGAGATGGTCTGCGTAGGGCATCTGTTTCAGGCTAGTAATCCTCTTTGTGAGGTATTTCTGCAGCCTTTCCAGTTGTTGTAGGTACATACCAAAAGGGGCATTGTACTCTATAATGGGTATAATGAGTGATGAGTAGAGTGGAACAATGACCTCTTTTTTCCTAGATGAGAAACCTTTCATGATGAGGTGTGCCACGTAGAAGGATTTCCTGACTACTGTAGCGATATGATTATCAAAGGGAGACTATTGTCCACCTGTGTCCCAAGGTCTCTTATCACTCTTTCAGTGTTAAGTAGATTACCACCAATGTGGTAGCTCATGGGTGCAGAGTTTTTATCAAAGGCGATGACAATGCACTTTTTGACATTGAGCTTGAGGCCATGGCTTTGACACTAGGCATCTGTTTCAGTTTTTAGTAAGGCCCTTTTCTAGAATGTCCACATCGTTAGGTGTTTCGATTATGGCTCCTAGTTTGCAGTCATCTGTGAGGGTCATTAGCCAAATACCTTCTGTGTTAGCCTGTATTTAAGAACTACTACACGAAATTTGATTTGTGGAATTCAAAAAGAATTGAGTGGTTTTATTGGATTAGTTTTAATTAATTAATACGTTAAAAGTATATAATTGTTTTTTTGCTATAACAACTTTATCTGATGAAGTCCTGCTTGGATGAAAACGCAATTGTGTGGAAGGAGCGTTAATGTCATTTTTTTCTGTCAATAAAATTGTGGTATTAACTTGCTTGGAGGAGTTATTTTTGTTCAAAGGCACTGTTTCTTGGTTTTTGAGTCCCGTTTGGGTGCCTAACACACACTTTTTTGGTTTGGTTTCTATCGTGTTTGGCCAGGAAGTACTCAACTCCACTTTTCGAGATGAGCTCTGAAGGACAAGAGGATGTAGGCGAATCTAGGAAATTGATTGGCCAATTGTCATCGATTTGCTCATGCCCCTCTGCCACAACCTACTTTCCAACACGAACAACGTATGTTTAGATACCAACGGAAGTGAAAGGCTAGTTGGAAATAAACAAAAAAGGAGAATGGAGCTTATTGGCGATTGGGATGTGGCCAACGACCTTGGAGAATTCAATACTACCAATTTTGATCCAGGAACGACACCACGAGTATTTAACACGGAGGCAGAGGGAGCGGAAGAAGAAAATACAGACATTGGCGATCTGGGTGCTAGAGCGAGGACAGGGCATTTCTCGGCAGCGCTTAAAGGTACTGTAATTTCTAACAACACTACAACCAACGAATGGTTGAATAGAGAATTCCGCTTTAAAATGGACAATAATGGGACTTGTGGGACGAACAAAAAGTATTAAACTGGGGATGGGGATTCCTACATTGTTAAATTAAATAAATTGCATACTATGATGTTGAAGTTTAGAACTTTAAGTATTGAAAATGCCTACCTGAGAGAATGTTTAGTTAAAGAAATTGTCCCAAAGGGACTTAGAGTCTATAAGTACCCTAATAATGTGGAAGAAGGGTCTATTTTTCATGAAGGCTTATTAAAGACATTCAATAAATGTGGTTTAGAGGTAGTGAAGCTCATCATTGAAGAAAATGATAGGAAGCAAATTTCCTTAGGGAATGAAATTGACGAATTAGATGCATGTATAAAAAACGACTTGATTTATGGAATTAAAGGGGAGAAGGAAAAATATTTTAAATTAAGGAAAGATATTGATGGAAAATGTGAAGATATTATTCAACGAAAAATGAGTAAATTAAGGAGGGATATGAATGAGTATGATACCAACACTGGTTACCCTGCCCCCCCCCCAGTTTAAAGGGGATAAATACAAGTCTAAAGGAAAATGGAACATTTTCAAGGGAGATAGTAAATGGCATGATGAAAATTATGATACGGAGTTTCCCCCATTAAAAGGAGATGAAAAGAGATATGACCGTACACATTTTGAGGGAGGAAATATTTACATGGGGGGAAGGTGAGAGGGAGACAGTACTAACATGTACCCCCACCCATATGGATTTAGACCCATCACAAGATAACATTATAGTAGACCACATTAGAAATATTTATCAGGACTTTACTATATATAATTTTAGTAATTTAGCATTAACGAAGGGTCATTTTAACTTGTTTAGTAAAGGTTTAAAATATATACCCCTCAGTAGAGGAGACATTACAAACACAATACTGGATGTGAAATTATTTACAAGAAAATTAAATTTAGAAATTTTAGCCTCAAGAGCGGGTTTCAACAGAAATAATAGAACTGAAGGAGAACTTACTAGAAAATCTACGTTTAACCCACCCTTAATACCTCAGATTAGGAACTTTGAAATAGTTATGGAAAGGGAGGTAAGAAAGTCCCAGAACAATAAAAAAAGTTTTATATATTACAACAACTTAAATTCAGAAGAAAAAGAGGTGTTAAAAGATTTGAAAAGTAATCATTCTATAAGAATAATGAAACCAGACAAGGGAGGGGGGATAGTTGTAATGGACAAAATAATATACGAAGGGAAAATGAATGACATTTTGAGAGATGAAACCAAGTACAAAGTAGTATCTAAAAATGAAGTCAATTGGGCTTATAGTAGAATTGATTTAATAATACAAGACTTAATACTTGAAAAGGTTATTCATGACAAAACATTTAGATACTTGGAAGTAAAAAAACCCAGAATAGCAACTCATAAAAGTTTAGAGAATCCCCCATTACGGCCCATAGTATCTGCTGAGGGGTTGAAAACAACACCGCTTGCAAAATATGTAGATTCAAAAACAAAACACATTTGGGTGAACAAAAAGGTGATTTTAAAAGATTCATGGGACTTTATTAGGGAATTAAAATCTGAATATTATAGAAAAGACCTGCTCTTCATTACTATAGACATAATAGACTTGTTTTCTAGTATACCTTATGAAGAAGGAATGGAGATGTTTGAAGAGAGTATATTTGCTGACAAGAAAATGACACAAGATGAAAAAATAAGCACAGTTGCACTCATGGATATGATATTGAGAAATAATTTCATTATTTTTGAGGGTGAATTTTTCCAACAGACAACAGGAGTATCCATGGGTGCATCATGTGCGCCTACTTTTGCAAATATTGTTTTAAGTAAATGGGAGGAAAAATATATACTCGATTCTTGTTTTAGTAAACATTGGTTATTATACCGTAGGTTCCTAGATGATATAGTTATTTTTTGGACTGGGGGAAAAGAAATATTTACTGAATTTTTTGAATATATTAATCACACTACTAGTTTTTTAAAATTTACATACACTATGAATTATGATACTTTAAAGTATTTAGATGTAGACGTGTATAAAAAAGATGGTCGATTTGAAACTAGAGTTTATAGAAAAGACACTTATGTTAATTCCTTCTAACATTACGATAGTGGACACCCCTTGCATTGTAAAAAGAATATTGTGAAGGGTCAGTTTGTAAGGGGTTCTAGAATGACCAGCAACCAAACTGACCTTACAAATGAATTTAACAAGTTAGAAAGAATGTTCAAAGAAAGGGGGTACCCAAAAGACTTTGTAGAAAAAATGAGAAAAGAAGTAGAAGAAGGAAGAAGTAATAGATTTTACCACATAAAAGGGGTAGAATTAAACAGTCATATTGAAGAAGGAAACAGAGAAGAAACAAATATGGTGAAAGGGTATCAAAAAAGTTTAGTAGTGGAATATAATTTGGTAAATTTAAATTTGAGGAAAATTTTGGAAAGAGAATGGAACACTTTTTTAACACTTACTGATATAGATGAAATAAAAAAGATACAACCCAAAATAATATATAGAAATGCACCAAATTTGAAGAGTATGATAGAAAAAAATTGGGTTCAATAACACAGCAACAACTAATAAAAGGAAAGGAACCTACTACAAATGTGCTAAATGTCAACAATGCCCTTACATTATGAACACAAATGAGGTTATTATTAATAGTAGACAAATAAAAATTACAAGTAAAGGTTTTTATAATTGCCATTCTAGTAGGGTGGTATACTTAGTGTTATATGAGAAATGTCAATCCTTTTATATAGGTAAGATGGAAAGAAGTCTGAAGAAAAGGATTTACTAGCATACATATGATATCAAGAGAGGCAAAGAAACTAACGCACTCTTCAAACACAGTAAGATTTGTAATGGGTATAGTTTTAAATTTATAGTGTTAGAACAAATCAAATTGGACATTAGGGGTGGTCTATGGGAAGACATTCTTGAAAGTAAAGAATTATGGTGGCAGGTTAGTTTGGAAGCAGGAAAGGAGCCAGGCTTAAATGATTATTTATCCATAGTGTCTTTACTGAAATTAAAAGCAAATAAAATGTAATAGTAATAACAATAAGTAGACACTAGAGGGAGCTAGATACTAATGCAACACAAACACTGTCAATATGAATGGATTTTCAGTATTCTTCCCTGAAAGAAATGGTTTTAATTTTCATTCATTCGAGAAGTTTTGGAACTAATATGTGTTTTTACAATGTATTTTAACTTATTTAATCAGTGAAAAGACTATACATATGTATTTACATATTCATTGGTCAATGTTTTTAAAAGGATTCCTAGGTAGGCAAAGAGATACAAGCACTAATGCACTTTATTTATATGTTAAATTAATGAATATTCATGAACTACTACACAAAATTTGATTTGTGGAATTCAAAAAGAATTGAGTGGTTTTATTGGATTAGTTTTAATTAATTAATACGTTAAAAGTATATAATTGTTTTTTTGGTATAACAACTTTATCTGATGAAGTCCTGCTTGGACGAAAAAGCAATTGTGTGGAAGGAGCGTTAATGTCATTTTTTCTGTCAATAAAATCGTGGTATTAACTTGCTTGGAGGAGTTATTTTTGGTCGAAGGCACTGTTTCTTGGTTTTTGAGTCCCGTTTGGGTGCCTAACACACACTTTTTTGGTTAAGTAGATTACCACCAATGTGGTAGCTCATGGGTGCAGAGTTTTTACCAAAGGCGATGAGAATGCACTTTTTGACATTGAGCTTGAGGCCATGGCTTTGACACTAGGCATCTGCTTCAGTTTTTAGTAAGGCCCTTTTCTAGAATGTCCACATCGTTAGGAGTTTCGATTATGGCTCCTAGTTTGCAGTCATCCGTGAGGTTCATTAGCCAAATACCTTCTGTGTTAGCCTGTATTTAAGAAAAGTAGATACCAAACAGGAGAGGATGCAGGACTGAACCCTTTGGTACTCCACTTGTCACTGGTCTGAAGTTAGATTTGGAGTCTGCTACTTTCACAGTGTGGGTTCTGTCAGTGAGCCAGTTGGCAACCCATGTTGTGACATAGGGATTTTATAGCTAGTTTAGTGAGTCTATCTGTAATTCCAGAATAGGGGATGGTGTCAAAAGCCTTGGAGAGATCTAGATAGGCCGTGTGAACCACCTTACCCTTGTCTATGGCTTTGGTGACTGCTTCAAAGAAGTCTGAAAGGTTTAGGAGACATGGTCTGCCTTTTCAAACCCAAACCCAAACTGGGTGGGGTCCAGAGTTTGGAGATTATCAATGTCTTTGTTTATAAGTTCCATGATGATAGGTTCCATGGCCTTGCAGACCAGGCTCGTTAGTCTAATGGGGCAGTAGTTACTGGGGTCCGTGGTGGCTCGCCCTTTTGTGGAGTGGGATAACTGTCGCTGTGCACCATTAAGTGGGCACAAAGCCTGAATGAGGCTATGACTGAACATGGTGCTTAGGTGGGGTGCCAGTTCATTCTGTAGTTCATGTAGAATGCAGCCTGGGATGTTATCAGGTCCCAAGGATGCTGTGTTCTTGGCTTTGGAGGGTGTGTTTTTTACTTGTGCAACCGAGATTACAGGAACTTTCCATTCTTCCAATATAGAGATGGGCTCTTTAGGGGGTGATAGGCGGGTAAACTTAGCAGTAAACCTATCTGCCCGGATGTTGGCAATATCAGTTGGTTCTGTATATTTAAGTGCCATTGGGCTGTAACTCAAAGCAGATCTGAGTGTTGCCATTGCGATTCTTGATATTGCTATAGAATGCTTTGTCTCTGTTTTTGGAATCAGTGGTGATTTTGTTTTCGTAACTAGCTTTGGAGGATTTTATGATGGATCTCATCTTCTTACTGAGGCTGACAAGGGAGTTCCTCCAATCATGGGATTTTCCTGTTTTGTTTGCAACAGTTTCTTTCTTCTGTTGTAGAGTTTGTTTACGGCAGGGGACCACCAGATTGGCTTCCTTTTTTTGGAGGATAGCATCTTGGTTCTGCTTACAAAGTGCATTTGTGTAGGATTCAGCAGTCGTACCTCTATTGTCTGTCTGCATAGGTGTCGTGAAATTTGCCACTTCTGTCTTAAGAAGCGTGAAGTTGGCTTTAGAGAAATTTTTTACGGTGGGCTACCTAATTGGGGGTGGGGGCGGGATGTGGATGTCTAGGGTGATTAGCTTTTGGTCAGATCTGACCAAATAGGAATTGACCTCTGGTGTGGAACACTGGTCACCCATGTTGGTAATGACCAGGTGTAGGATATTGCTGCCCCTGGTGGGGGTGTGGATAAGTTGATCCAAGGCGTTGGAATTTATGAATTCCATAAAATGTTGAGCAAAACAGTTTGTACATGAGTAGTTTTCCCAGTTAATTGTGGGCTAGCTGAAATCGCCCATTATTAGGGTGTTGGGTTGTATCCTAATATTTTCCAGTGTATCAAGAAATGAGGAGTGGGAATCCTGGGGTATGGTGGGGGATCTGTAGCAAGTTACAATTTGGATTGCGGTCTTGCCCAGAGTTAGCTGCACTTGGATAATCTCGAATGCATTATGCTGAGCAACTGCCCTGGAGGTGTGGATATTCTTAATTTATATGGACACACCTCTGCCTTTAGTTTTTCGGTCCAGGTTAGGTGGCCGAAAGGTGTGGTAAGAATTATAGCCTGGTAATGTAGGGGTGCTCTCTGGAGTCTTGAACCAGGTCTTTGTCACTGCACCGATGTCAATGTTCTCCATTTTAAGGATTGCCTGGAGTGAATGCATTTTGAGGTTTAGACTTCTAGAATTGAGTAGCATTACCCTCAGATTTTGCTTACTTGTACCTGTTATGGTGGTGAATTTGTCATTTGAACCTTGCCTAAAAAGGGTTGGCAAGAGCCTTAGCCAGTATCCAAAATCCCAAGGGCAACAGGTGCAGGCCATCTCTGGCAAAGCATCGTAGTCTGTCGATCATGTCATCCCAGGCAGACAGATACTGAATCCCCTTAGAATGACACCAGAAGCTTAGCCAATTGTTGAAGTTAATCATTTTGTCCTTGTACTGTCGTATCATTCTGGGTGATGGCAGGATGCTACTCAGGGCTAGGGTCATACCTGCTTGGGCTACAAGATCGAGAGCTCCTCCATGCCTCTTTTCATGTAGTCCAGGGAGGTATGTCTCAGGTCATTCACACCAACATGGACAATGACAGAGTCATATTTGCACTTGTTGTGGAGTGACCTGAGTGCATGTGTTTTGTGGCAGATCCTGGCACCCGACAGACAGCTGACAGTAACTTTCTCCTTGTTTAGCCTGGTGAGTGGAACATCAGTGTGCCTGACTATAGACTTCCTCCTCTATACCCTCCTATCTACCCACACCTCCTACATGCTATCTTCCCACTTAGTCCTCTTCATAAAAACAAAAAGTAGTAAGTGCTCCCACAAAACTAGCATTACCTTTCTTCCCCTGTTGGGACTTTCCCCTTCCCATTGTCCTTCTGTATATGTCCCTTGTTCTTCACCGTTTCCTTCCTGTGCTCCTCATTTCCTTCCCATTTATGTAATAACATCAGTAGACATTACGTTGCTGTGCTTTTGGAATGGCTCCCTGCTATGCCTTTGTGGAAGTGATCTGGCATTTTCATGAGCATGTGAATGCACATAGCCTCGGGCATGCTTCTTACCTGCAGCAGTTCCCTGGTCATGTGATCACTCATAGCACAATTGGCTCAAAGGTGCAGTTAATGCCCTTTTTCCATCTGTGAAGACTGATTATGTATTTCCGTCCCTGGACTTACCATCATGCTTACCTAACTCACTGTCAGGGTGTAATGTCTGAACTGACTGGCATTCATTTATTTTTTTTCCTACTGAGGTGTTTGCACTCATTGATTTAGATTTTTGTATTCTAGTAAACAGAAACCACTTCAGAATGATAGCTTCCTTAATGGTTTGTTAGAATCAGAAGGTCAGACAACAAATATTTTTTCAATGAATATAAAATGCAAATTATGCAGAAAAGTAACTTAATTTACCTTGCCTATTGTCATATTCATGTCCAACATTGTAAAATACAAACCTACTAACAAAAAGCATCTACATTTTTCCAAAAAAAGTAGATAGGTCAAATAGGCTATAGTGTGATATTTCTGGATACCATTAATCCAGTTATTAAAAAAAATCTGCTAGTTTTGCTAAATATGACAAAGTGACTAATTAGTTCATTAATACTGAAAAGTGGTTTATGTGTGAGTTTTTCAAGCTGCAGGTCTAACTCTTCTTACATTACATTAATTAGCTCCATTTGTGTTTGCCATCTAACCATCCAATCATATGTCAATAAAGTGTTGCAAATAATTTAGTATCTGTAGATGTCTTAACACGTCATTTGGATTAATCATTTACAATTACAAGATAACACCTCAGTGTAACATTTTGCCTAAAGTATTTTAAATGCTACTTAATTTTCTGTTGTTTACTGAAAATGTGTAAAAGTCATACACATAAAACTGTTTTTTTTCGCTCACACTATTGATTCTTGTTTCATGTACTGTCTTTCAGATATGCGCTTTCTGAAATTAACAATAGGTAAGTGTGTGTTGGTTTCATAGTGGTATATGAACTAAGACAGACACAGACTGAAGTGGGTGACCACACAGGGTGCATGGTGTTAGCTGCTGATGCTTTGATAGCACAACACCAACAATGATTTATGAAATGGCAAGATTTTTTTTCTTACTCAAGAACTGCAGGGAATAAGAGATGACCTAGTCACAGTTCAGTGAGCTAATGTTCAAAACAAAATAATCTCACCAAAGATGAGAAGACTTTGAGGTGGCAAATTCCTCAGGTTTTCTCTCAGTTTTAAGATATTGATTAATGCATGATATAATACCTTGAAAGAGAAGGAAAAACAGCATGAACATGACCATGAAATATCACGTGTATGTTTCACTGAGGAAGAACTGAAGATGTGCAACAAAGATGGAAACATTTGCATACCAAAGGAGAAAACATGAACTATAAAACAATTAGCTGCATTGTGAAAAGATTTTGGTAGGAGGGACTTTTGGACTTCTTAAGATAACTTTGAAAAATAATAAGCTTCACTAAAACTTTTATTCAGTAATCTGAAAAGACATAAGGTCCAACCATTCAGAGACCTTTATGTTCCACATCTAGTGGTATAAACCTTTTCTAACAACCCAGTTAGATTTCTGCATTAAAAGTATCATGCATTTTAAGGTGTTATCTGCAAAAAGTGCTACTAGAACAATTACATGGCAAAAAGAGTTACATATAAAGTGCCCTTCATTTTTTTCTGATAATGGTACCTACCGTGATTGCCAAGCCAATGACTTACCTTGTAACTTGTAAGTCACTCACATGCTATTTCTGTAATGCCACTCACTGGAGTGCAACAATCATTTCCATTGCTTCTTTATGACGTTAATGACACTAGACATACAGATAGCTCACAGCCCACGCAACAGGATCTGGGAAGATTGTTTATTTACAGCTACTGAAATACTGCTCAAAGTGCTCACTTCTTGTTGGTAGCCAATTGAAAAATCAAGACCTGCTACAGTGACTCCCATAACATGGAGACTAATTGGCTGAAAAATTGGACTTACATATATTAAGTCTAAGATGGCCATTTCTCAGCATATTCCCTTTTTTCCATGGCATGGTGATCTCAGAGTTAGTATATGTTAGTTTGAGTCATCTGGGGGTGCAAGCAGGCTTGCTCTCCTGCAGAAACGAAGTTTAATAAGTGTGATGTCTGTGGTTCACTCTTCTCCTGTATTTTCAAATTTTTTTCAGAGTGTTGGCACTAGGCATTTAGAGTGCTGACATTTCAATAGGGAGCCCTTCTTACCATTTAGAAAACAGAATAAGATACATAAACAGCTATTTGTAGTATTACTGATACAGTGTAGACAGTTATGGAAAAAGGACTGCTCCTTACCTTGCAACAATGTATCTTTAATCCTTCTATATAGCTCCCTAAATAGTTCTTCCATAAATCATCAGGGTCTACTTTAGTAGTTTACTGTCAAGAGTTTGGCAGTGCCCTATATGGAATCAGACACCTTGAGCTGACATCAGCCCAGAAAAAGCACCCTTGACATTTTACCAATACCTAGTTGTGCACAGGGTATCTAGTATACAGTGACAAGCACTGTCCTCAGTGTCACTAACCAGATACTCCTGACATCACTGTATATTCTCATCACAACCGTCTAATCTATGCAATAGGGCTTGTTGCCATGGATATGAACTTTCCCACTATCACCATTACTGGCTTTGCATATATGAGCATTCTGAGGCAATATAGAAATTGCTGGATGTTTACTGACAATGAGATAATTCTGAAACAGACTGATAAGGTGAGTGTGAGAGACATATTTACACAGTGTGACTGGAGGCAAAACTCTCACATAAAAACACTCCTAATACCAGTCAGGATGTCATCAGTACACTTGCTGCACCTATCACACACAGTACAAAGCAGACAAATAGGCCCACATATGCTGAGGCACTAAACCACAATGACTTAGACAAAGTGCACATAACAAATGCCCTCAGCAGCCCTAAATGTAATCTTTCAAAACAACATCCACATCAACGCATACAACAACATCTCATGGAGTCTCTACTACTAAGCCCATAAGGCAAGCAACCACACATTCTGGTCTTTGGAGACTCCATTGTAAGACCTATCAATGACACTCTTACCAGGCTGAATAAGGAGAACGTCATGATCAGTTGTTTATCAGGGGCCAGGATCCATTACATTATGCACTCACTTGAGACACTGGGCCATAAGCACCAGTATTACTCAGTCATAGTCCATGTGAGTGTAAATGACCTGAGATGTAGCTCCTTAGACTATATGAAGAGATTCATTAAGGAACTCTTGGAATATGTACCCCTAGGCTTATATGCGTCTAGCATTGTTCAGCATTTTACCTTCTCCAAGGATTATGTCTATAGGAACAGAAGATGACTGACTTTAATAATTGTCTTAGTTTCTGGTGTCATTCTAGGGGGTGCAATATTTGTCAGCATGGAAGGAGATAGTCAACAGACTATGCTGGTTTGCTAGGGATGGTCTGCACCTCTCTCTTCTAGGATTTTAAATAGTGACTAAACCCTGTCCTCCCTCATAGTGCCCTTTTTAGACAATGCCAAACTGAAAGTACTTCTGACATAGCAAATCAAAACCATGAAAATATAAAGGTGATACTGCTCAGTGCTAGGAATCTAAACAAGAAACTCCCCTCCTTACAAGGTCTAATCACCCTAGAGAATGCTGACTGTAATGACCGTGCCCTGGCCCAGCAATCAAGGAGCCTCAAATTTCACCACTAACACCAGGGAGGTAGTCTCATAGAAGAGAAAAGGATAACTAATACATACAGTAAAGTACAATTTCCCTTAAGTGCACAGGTCCTCAATAAGACTCCCCACTGGCACATCTATAGGGTCCAGGTCTCAGCCTAGCTGGGCAAGCTAGAACCTCCAGTACCCTCTCTGTCCAACCAGTGCTTCATGTCCCTGCCAAGTAGCTGGCACAACACGCACACACACTCTTTGAGATAAGTATTTATACAACTTTACAGACACTCCTGGGAAAGGCTGACACAGATTCTCCAGCTGTGCCCCTTTACCTTGGTTATATGGTAGTAATTACTGCCATCACCCAGCTAATAATATCAGCTACTAAAAGACCCTTAAAAGGGTGTCCAATTATTACTGTGCAGTATTATAATCCAATAGTAGTATGACTTACAGTCAAGGCTTACTTAAGAGTGGCCTATTACAATAACCTCTATAAATATGCAATGTACTCTAGAGCTTATCTCTACACAAACCAGGCACAGGTAGAAAGTTTTAAAAATATTTAGTAATAAATAATTGAAACACAAGACAAAACTACTACACCACAGAGATATCTAAGAGTTCAGATATCACACAGAAACTTAAAATAATACAGTAGGACAGGTCTGATTTCAAAGAAAAATATCTAATTAATCTTTACTAGCTTTAATTATTCCTACAAGAAATCACAGTGCTAAAACTTACATGTGAGCATAAGGCAGAGTGCTGAATTAGATATCCAAGATCAAAATGCTCTCAAGTCTCTTGCTGAACAATAGTTTTTAAAACTCCAACCAACAGCTCTGCTGAGGCTCTCCCACATTACATCATTTTGAGACTTAGGTTTTCTCAGTATTCATATTGCATCATCTTGACACCTGCTCTGAGTTCTCAGGCCACAAACTGCATTATTTAGCAATCTAACACCTGCTCAGAAACTCACAACAATAAAAGGCATTTCACATATACATTTTAGCAGAAATCAGAGCAATAAAGCACCTTCCACATGTAAATTCTGGTCATAAACCTTAGACTTAAAACAATGGGCATAAAACTTTCATCCAGACACACTGGAGCTGAACTCTAACATGAAAGGGTGCTAACATGCTTCACTGGGCCAGTAGAGTGAAATGTTGTCACATCTTTTGCAGTTCCACACTTCACAGTATATCAAATTCAATTTGACTAGGCTGGCAGCCTTCACCCATCTCTCACCAGTTGTCACACTGACATCTGTAGAATCACTGATACATGGTTCAAAACCACAGAGAGCACACTGGCAGTGTAAGGCTATAATGCCTCCACAAGAGAGGGACTAAAGGTAGAGATGTCTTGATTTACATAAAAAAATATACTTCATGACTGGTCAAATAGATTAATGCATTTTAGCTTCTTCATGTACAAATTACTACAGGAAAAATCCCATGCCACTTTGTTGCAAGCTGTAGGTTTTCCTGTATGACCCAGGAAACCCATAACACATATTTACATTTACCAAAAACAATCCCCATCCAACCCATTCCCATATTCATAAACAACTTTAGTTACCTCACTATTAACTGGAAATGATATACAACATCAATCTTGCAGACACAGAGATTCATGGATTTTGTAAATACAAACTCCCTGGACTAGATTGTCAATATGCCAAACAGGGGAGCTAACATATTGGATCTGGTCCTCACTAATATGGGAGAGAGCTACACACTCTCTATTGTAATGTCCTCTCTAGTAAAGTCAGACCACAAAACGGTCTTGTAAAAATAAAACCCAAAACCCCAGCTGACCCAGAAATGTTCAGGAACTAGTCTTAGGCTAACTTCCTTATTATTAAGTGATAATCAGGCAACATTTCAAGCCTCCACAAACCCTGCGAACACTATTTTCTAAGCAGAGTTGTTCACAAAAACCCTATAAGCATGTTAATATCTGCATAAATGCAGCTTTACACACCAGGAATAAGTGTAGAACAAAGTAAAAAAAAAAGTGACCCTGTTGGTATAATGACATCACTAGGCTGTATAACAGAAAGAAGAAAATTCTGGCAAAATTAGGAGGTATAGCACCCACCAGAATAAAAGCATTCTCATCAAACTAAGCAAACAACTCAGAAGATAAAGTCTACCAAAGCTAAATTTGAATTAATAACCAGAATAAAGCACCCAAAATCCAGGGACTATATCACAAACAGTTTAACAGGTCTTAATGAAATGATTTCACTTATGCCAGTTTTAAAATTGAGGTCTGCCAAATTATAGTATTGTTTTATCATTCATTTGGGTATATTATACATGAATTTTCTCAGTACAATGCGTTATGGATTTTAGAAATGTTTTTATAAGTTATCTATGCACATTAATATATATATTATACACATTTATACATTTATTTATATGTAATTATTTTAACTGGTCATGATTATCACAGTGGTGCTTGTATATATATATATATATATATATATATATATATATATATAGATATATATATATATATATATATACTTGTTTAAATTGTGTTTGAAATTGTTTGATTGGATCTGTTTTGTTATTGGTTATTTTGTAATTAGTTTAATATATTTAAGGTGAAGTTCACTGGAGTGATGTCATCTGATGAAGTCAAGGACGAAAACTTGTTGTGAATATTTCAGCGTTATTCTTGTGATTAAACTGTTTGTGACATCGTCCCTGGATTTTGGGTGCTTTATTCTGGTTATTAGTGACTTTTTTGCACCTGCTGTTCCTTTTTGTTTAAATTTGAATTAAATTTGGCCTCACAGGCCAAGGACAATCACAACACATTCTTTAGCTATGTCTGTAACCTCAAAGGTAATACACAATTGTGTGCAGAGCTCTTTGTTAATGGAGCCACCTATTCTGAGCCAGAAGATAATGCAAACTTCCTGGCAAACATAGTCAGCTTTAACTTTACTCCTCTCTTCCTCCTCAAACTTTCCTGAGGAAATATTATCAAATATAACTCTTGCTACTCTCACTAGAGAACAGGTCCACAATGCTCTTTCTAAGGCCAAGAACACTGCATCCATGGCCTAGGTAATATCTGAGGATATCAAGCCGTACAGCACAGGACACAAAGTTTATTAATAAAAAGAGTAAGCGCTTTTGCGATATAATACCACTTCTGCAGACAGCTTGAATGCTAAACCAACACGTATTTAAACAGTGACCTATCAGCAGTTTACATCAATTAACAGTTAGCATTCTTAAAGAAACATATGCAATTACTTCATCAAATACAATATTATCACAAATGCAACAATCCAATCCATAAAAACTACATCAACATGCTAAAACATACTACAGAAAATAAAACATACTACGAAAATAAAATAATAAAGTAAACCTTAATAACCAGTTTCAGTGTGGTAATTTATGCACACGTAAAAAGGTTTCAAAGTCACAGCATCATTGATACCAGCTGGTCTATAGGTCCTAAAATGAATAATCCATTAAAACTTTGTGTTCTGTGCTGTACGGCTTGATATTTTGTTTTATTTAGATATTTGGACTTCTACTACAAACCTTGTTTTGCTTTTTTCTCAATATCTGAGGATGCCTTCTAAATTCCATGAAACCTGACCTGTTAGGCCTTCTGGAACTGTTTAGCTGTAGCCTCCAAACAGGCTTTGTGCCTCATATAAAAGGTGATCAGCAACATTCATCCCTCTGCAAAAGGGTAAGCTATCCACAGACCCTGGATGGATTTACTCAATATATCATATAGTTTTTTGATATATACATATATTTTAAATAGATTAATATCAACCATTTGCATTTTGACACTTTAATATAAATAGATATTCAGTTTAGTATATATTTTTATATGTGGTATTAGCATGACTTGATGTACAGTATTAATTGACTGTGTAAGTATAGGTAAGATGAAAGTAATATATTATGTTTGTCTCATATATAAAAAATCCCTTGTGGTTAAGAAAAATACAATAACAAGATAGTTTATGATTAGTTTCATTTTTATCTAGACTGATGGATAATTAATTGGAGGAGAACATATTACACATATTTATACGTAATTAATATGGTCTTAGATTATATTATAATATCAACATGAAATTTTAAAGAAGTTATACTATAGGAAGCGTTTTCCGTACATGAACTATGGCTTTAAGTACAAATGGTACGTAGAGATTTATAATTGATTAATTGTTTTTAGCCGCCAAAAAACGTAGCTAATTGGGAGATATGTTATACTATATAAGATGAACTCCTTTTGTATAAAATTTGTAACCTGATGAAGCGCACTGTTAGGTGCGTGAAAGTGCTTGTTTTTTTAAAAAATAAAAATATTTGCTGTTTATCGTGGAGGCTTCAGTGATTTGTTGAATAAACTATCCACAGACCCTGTAAACTTCAGACCCATAAGTCTCACTAGATCCATGCAAAGTTATGGAAAGAATTATTATGGTTAATAGGTGTATATTAGGCTAAAAACCACTGGGGGCCTTATAAACCTAGCCATGCAACCCACATGTGAGTCACAAATTTGATTTATATAAGTGGCAATTTACTGACTGCCTCTGTCCACCAAAGATGTAGAAGCCAGACCATGGTTGAATTTCCGATTACCCATCATTGGTACAAGTTGAATTTAAATAGGGATCAGGAGGAACTCTGCTTGACATGGATGGGAAGCCTGTTTCAGAGAATTGGAATTCTCTGAGAAACATATCTGTGTCTCAAACATGTCCTGTTTACATCGTAAGCAAAATGTAGGTCTTTCCGTCTTGTAATGCTAATGCTTTTTGTTTTGTGGATGTGCAAAAGATTTATCAAAACAGGGTCCAGGAATGCCTTGTATGCCAGGCAAAGATCATCTCTCAGAGGTCTGTATGATACCAAATAAAGAGATAGTGCTTTGAAGTGATCAGTGTAAAACATTGTGTGTAATCCCTATATTCATTTTGTAAGGAACCTTTGTGAATGGTACTGTTGCTGCATGTGTCTGGTCAGGCATATAGCAAAGGGGGCATTACATTTTATGATGGGTCAGATAAGGGTGAAGTACAGTGGTATGATGACTTCTCTGGACCTAGATGCCATGCCCTTGTTTATAATTGAGCAACTTAGAAGGATTTTCTTGCTGCCTTGGACACGTCAGTTTCCAAATACCTAATTATTGAGTCAACTTTTAAGGGTATTTAACTGATGATATATTTACCTGGGGTGGTAGACTTTCCGAAATATACTATAACGCATTTCTTGGTATTAAGTTTTAAGCCATGGTTCTGACATCAAAGGTTTGTCTATATTATTCCTTTCTGATGGGTGTTCTTATCCCTGGGGGATTCAGTGACTGCTTTCCAGTTTGCAATCATCTGTTAACTTGGTTAGGTCCGGCTGACTCCACTGGTGACTGGCCTCTTTGTGGAGGTGGTCTTGTTGATTCTAACCTCCTGGATCCTATCAATGAGCCAGTTAGCTATCCAGCATATTATAAAGGGGTTTATACCTACTTCCATAAGTTTGCTGGCAATGCATGAGTGGTGCACTGCATCAATTGCTTTAGCCTGATCTAGGTAGGCAGTACGCACCATTTTCCTCTCATCCATTGCCTTAGTATCCCTTTCAAAGAAGTCCACCAGATTCAGTCAGCATTATGTTTCTTTGACAAAGCCAAACTGGGATACACACAGTGTCTGGACATCTCCTAAGTCCTGGTTGACAATTTCCCTGACCATTCTTTCCATGGCTTTGCAAATAAAACTAGTTAGACTAATGGATCTGTAGTTTCCAGGATCTATTGAATATCTTCCCTTATGAAAGGGGTGACCATTGCAGTCTTCCATTCATGTGGCACAAAGCTTGTTTTAGGACTATAGTTAAATAAAGATTCCAGAGGTCCTGATAAGTCATATTTTATGCTATTTATAAATCTTCATAGGATGTTTTGGGCCCACTGAGGCTATGTTCCTGGCTTTAGTGAGTGTTTCCAGTACATACTTCCTATTTATAGTTGGAGGGGTTATGTTTGAGAGCATTTTTGAGGGGTTAGGGGGTTAAGTTAGAACTGAGTTTGCAGTGTGCTGCCCTTGAGGTTTCTGACCTAGTTGTAGAAGGCTTTATGGTTATCTTTCATCTGGGAGGCTATCTTAACATCAAAAATGGCTTTTCTTGACCTAAATAACCCTCTTAGTTGCTTATTTAATTTAGTAAGAGAGTTTCTATCTTTACAAGAGTTACCCTTCTTGATTTTTTGCAATATTTTTCCTTTAGTGCATATACTGCTGAATTTAGAATGCCACCAGGATGGTTTGCTTCTAGGGCTAGTCCTGAGTCCTGTACTGAAGCCAGCAGGTACAATAGCTTCTCTGCAGCCATTGACATGGCTGTACAGAATTTCTGAGATCAATTCAGCATAGGCTGTCTACTGTGTTTTCTGTGTTTGTTGGGGCATTGAATTTTGACAAACCATCAGTTAATAAAAGGTAATTAGACTTGAAATAGTTCCTAACTCTTATTGGTTTGAGTGGGGTTATGGAGTTGATTTTGATTTCAAAGAAGACAGTTTTGTGGTCAGACCTTACCAGGGAGGATGAGATACTTGGGGTGGGAGTTGTGCAGCAATCTCTCATACTTGTAAGCATGAGGTCTGGTATGCTGGAGGCTCTAGTGGGCATATTCAGTACTTGGTCAAGGGTGTTGGTATTTATGAAGTCCAGGAATCTCTGTGCCTGTAGGTTTGAGGGCATATAGGATTCCCAGTCTATAGAGAGTTAATTAAAGTCTCCCATGGATAAGGTGTTAGGGTGGATGATAAGTGTCTCCAGTAGGTCCAATTATGTACTGTGAGCTTATAGGGACATGAAGGGTGATGTCTAGGTGGCAATGATATGGTACAGGATTTTGTCTATGGTGAGCTGCACATGGACGATGTCCAGCACATCATCTTGCTTGACCACCACAGAGGTATGCATGTCACTGATCTATATTGAGACACCTCCTCCTTTAGCTTTTGTCTGTGCAGCTACTGATCTAAAAGTGTGTAAGGCACTGAAACCTAGCACTACTGCCATAACCTCTGCCTATTTAAACCAAGTCTCAGTAACTACACAGATGTCGATATTCATGAGTGCATGGAGGGCTTGGAGGAAGGGTAGTTTTTTTATTTAGGCTCCTGGCATTGAGTAGTAACACCTTGAGGTTTAGCTGAGTTGATTTTGCTGTGTTGGAAGGATTGTCAGTTTGGCTTTGCCTAAAAAAAGGCACTATGGGAGTGGATAAAGTTTTAGCCAGTATTCAATAGCCTAGATTGGATAGGTGCAGACCATCCTTGGCAATGCAACAAGGTCTGTTAACCATTTCCTCCCAAGCTGACAAATATTGGATCCCCTTAGAATTACACCAGATAGATACACAGTTTTTGAAATCATTGTTTGCTCATATTAAGGTATTATCCTTGGTGATGGTAATATGCTGTGCAATGATAGGCTCATACCTAAAAAGTCCATAATGTCTCTCTTCATATAGTCTGAGGAGGTACATCTCAAGTCATTTCCTGCTACATGAACTATGATGGAATCATACTTGTACCTGTGGAATAATGACTTGAGTGTGTGGATGATTTGAAAGATTCTGAACTCCAGATAAGCAACTAACAGTTATCTTTTCCTTGTTCAGACTGGTTCAAGGTTCAACTTAAGCTAATGTGTTAGTTGGGGGATGGAAATGATCAATACTGACATAGAAACCTTCAGACACTGGCCCCTACCCAGTTTGGTTTCATCAAGGGCAAGCCGTGCCTACTCAGCCTGGTAGACTTCTTTGAGAATATCATCAAGACAATGTATGACTGCAAAATGGTTCACTCTGCTTTCCATGACCTGGCCAAGGCATTTGAGACAACGCCCCTCCTGTTCATTGTTACCAAACTCAAAATATTAGATATAAACCCTATCTGGTGGATTGCCAGTTGGCTCACAGACAGGACTTAAGAAGTCAGAATTGGGGACTTCTTCTCTGCAAAGAGGACTGTCAAAACTGGAGTCCCTTAGTAATTGCTCTTAGGACCACTCCTTTTGGCATTAACTTCTCTTTAGTCATGGTGAATGTCAGGGGCCTGGGGCTGACTAAATTTGCAGATGATCGCAAGCTAGGAGCAATCAGAGAAACCCCTTCTAAACTGATATTTTCCAGGAGGTGCTGAAAAGACAAACAACTTGGATCAGAGTCATAGACTTAAACTAAATGCTAAGAAATGCATAACAGCGTCCTACTTAAAATCATTCACCCCTAGTAGCTGTCATATTGACAATACATATAGCCTTTAACAATCACATGTCTACAGTAGTAAGGAAATGTATGTTGTGCAACATGTAAACAAAAGTATGGCATCCCGCTCCAAGGAGTTCATTGTTCCACTATATTCAGCAGTCATCAAACCTATCATTGAGTACAATTCCCGCTTTGGTATGGACCTAACCAAGCACATCCAACAATTGGAATTTCCACAGAGGTTCCTCACTAAAAGAATACAGGGTGTAAGCAACACATCCTGTGTAGACTGCCTCAAAGCCCTATTCCTGAATTCTGTCTCCAACAGGCTGTTGAACAGACATGTATTCCTGGCATAGAAGACAAGCATACTTCTCAACTGTCCCTGATTTTCAGGGGCGTACCTGATTTTGACACACATTTTAGCTCTGTCCCTCTTAATCCCTTCTAAAACTGGTGACTTCTAGAGACATGGTGGTAAGTTACATGTTATAAATAATGACAATAATTAGAGTTATACACTTGTTTTACTTCAGAAAATGTATATTAATGAACATTATCTTTTTCTGTTAACATATCAAGTTAACAGTGCTAATATTTTAAAAACTGTCCCTGATTATTTCTGGATTTGTCCCTGATTCTGTTGAGAGCTATGAAGGCAAGGCATTGTCAGATCCCACCCCGATGGACCTTTTGCATATCTGTAAAACAAACATCACCAGAATGACCCACTCTAAAGACTTAACATTGTCTGTGGTAAAAATAAGACCTGCTGAAGAGACAGGTATGTATCCCAGAGACTACCCCTTCTCTGGAATAGATTCCTCATCCATGAGGAGCAGAGTTCCACCCTAATCCAATTCAAGTTTAACTCAGGCAATTTATTTATTTAACATTTGTTGACTGGAAAAGTCTGACTTGGATAGAGACTATTTTTAGAGGAGGCCTAGGCAGAAACAATCCAGAAGCAGGTCTTTGGAATGTGGGAGGAAACCAGAGTTCCTGGAGAAAACCCACAAAAACACAGGGAGTACATGCAGACTCCACACAGAAGGCACCCCAGAATCAAACTGGACAACCTCTTGCTATGAACTGACAATGTTAACCACTGCACCACTGTGTCATTGGATAGTGAACAGAAAATTCCTCCCTGGTTTGGCACCTATGTCTTAATGGACACAGACACCCTGTAAATGGTTCATCTCCCAGACCACTGCCTGTAAATGTTTCACCTCCCAAGTCCCTGCTTACACTTATCAAGGGTACCAGAACTTCTCAGAGATTTAACAAGCATGGCTAATCTTAAAAAAATCCTAGTGGCTGTTACCCTAGTGTACACCTATGAACCAATGAAACTATGAACAAGAATGACCCAGGCATAGTGCTATGACCTTTGCCCTCAGATTTCACCTTGCTCCTCATAGGTTTACTCATAAAGCCATACCTTATTAAATAAATAAACTGCAGCTAAACAAAGACACATTTTCTCCAACAATATAGGGACTTGTATATATAAAAATCTTCTATTGTGAAAAAATAAGGAAGTAATTCTCTTTCTGAAACCTTGCTTATAGGTTTAAATGCCTGCGCTATGATTTTTGATGCTGAGAGGTTGAACGGTATGAACTACTCATGGGTGTAATTGTTTGTTGATTTACATAAATCCATTCGAAAAGTGAATCATAACCTTCTTCTAACAAGGATACAGAACTACAAATTACTGTACAGACAGATAACTTGATTTGCAAAGAAAGTGGAGACCACCAATGTTGTCCAGAAAAGAAAGGTTCTGAGTTTATTCTTTTATTTCTATTCTTAGAGATCTTTTTGGTCATCTAATTTGGGTTATGGAGGGCAAAACACCAGTCATTGGACTCCTTAGGGTGTCAGCTGAGTTAGCAATATATTTGACTCAATTAACTTAAGATTTTTAGCAAATTATTAAGTTATTTAATACAAGAAGCCTGGAGAACAATAGGAATAATATAATTATAGGTAGTCTGGAATACTATTTTCGTATTTACTTCAATCAATACCAAAATCTGTTGATTTCATTCCTTATGTATAATGTCCCTCAGGCAATACCTTATCTTACTTACACCAGTTTCGGTTAAAATGGGAGGAGTTAATTAGCTTTGATTGAATTTCCTTTTAGTCAAAGAACAGGCAATGGAATAAGTGAGGTTGCAGAACTGTGACATGAGGGAGATTTCTTCTCAGTCTAATTTGTGTAGTTCATAAGTTCTTAGGTGACTACTAGGTAATGACACAACAGCCTTTACAAGCTTAGCCTATAATACCCAGAATATGACAATATTCATAGATTCATAGACTGTTACTAGGCTAATGATGCGGAAGGCTTTCTATACCAAGCCAAGTTTTCCCAAAAGAATAATGATGTCCTACATCCAAATAGGACATTGAGGGCCAGGTATTTATAAGCTACCTCTTTTCATAAAGGAAATGGGTGTGAACTCTGGTGTATATTTCTTATTCCACATCCACTTGTCTTGGTTGTGCTTACACTTGGTAATAGATGAACTCAGCTTCGCATGGATGGGAAGCCTGTTCCATAGTAAGGCAGTCTCTGGGGCACATATCTGTCTCTCCAGCATGTTCTGTTTATGTCATAGACAGAATTCAGGTCCTCAGACCTTGTATTTCGGTACTATTTTACTTAAAAATATGTAGGTGATTTATAAGTCTGGGGTTTGCGGATGCCTTGCAAGCCAGGCATAAATCATCCTTCAGCAAACTATAGGAGACTGAGTAGACAGAAAATGCTTTAAGGTGCTCTGTATAAGGCAGAATGTTACACCTTGTATTCTTTTTGTAAGGAACCTTTGAGGTCACTCTATTTGCTGCATATTCCTGGTCAGGTATATACCAAGGGAAATACTGCACTCTATGATTGGTCTGATAAGGGAGATAACAGGTGGATAATGACCTCTTTGGACCTAGATGCCATGCCCTTACTTATAAGCTGTGAAACATAAAATGCTTTACTCATTACTGTGGCCACATGATGGTCAAAGATAAGGCTACTGTCTATGTGCAACTACTGGGTTGACTCTTAGGGGTGTATTATCAACATGGTAATTAGCTAGGATGGTTTACTTCACAAAGAGTACAATTATGACTTTCTTAGCATTGAGTTTAAGACCATTGCTTTGGCACCATTTAGTAGTCAAAGAAAGACCTTCTTGAAGAATGTGAGTGTCTACTGGTGAGTTGATGATAACCACTAGCTTGCAATCATCTGCAAATTTAATCAGGAATAAACCTTCAGCAATTGTTTCCATTTCACAGAAATAGATGTCAAAAAGGAGTGGTTCCAGTACTGAGCCCTGAGGGACTCCACTAGTGACTGGCCTCTTGGTGGAGGTGGCCTCACCTAGTTTGACCTCCTGGGCTCTATCAGTAAGCCAGTTGGCTATCCATTGGGTGATCGAAGGGTTTATACCTAAATTAGTGAGCTTGTCTATAATGCCTGAGTTGGGTACAATATCAAAGCCTTGGCCAGGTCAAGGTAAGCTGTATGCACAGTCTTACCACCATCCAATGCTTGGTGGCCCTCTCAAAAAAGTTCACCACATTTAATAGACATGACATTCCTTTGGAAATGCCAGAATGTGATGGGTTCAGTCTTAGCAGGTTACCTATATCATGTTCACGATGATTCTTTCCATGGCTTTACACATGGGGCTGGTAAGAATTATGGGCCTTTAGTTACCTAGATCAGTGACCGGGCCTCCTTTGTACAGGGGAATGATGGCAGACAGCTTCTATTCATTGGGCACAAAACCTGATTGAGGCCTCCAGTTGAAAAGTGATCCAAGTGGACCAGAGAGGTCATGCTTCATGCTATTTATTAAACATCCCGGGACTGTTATCAGGATTCACTAATGCAGTGTTTTGGCCTTGGTCAAGTGCATTAATGACCTGGACTCTAGTAATGGGCACAAAACCTGACTGAGGCCTCCAGTTGAAAAGTGATCCAAGTGGACCAGAGAGGTCATGTTTCATGCTATTTATTAAACATCCTTGGATGTTATCAGGATTCACTAATGCAGTGTTTTGGCCTTGGTCAAGTGCATTAATGACCTGGACTCTAGTAATGGTTGAGGGGATTGTGTTAAGTGGTATTTCCTTTGGACTATCAGGGGGGAGTGGGGGAAAAGTTTGAGCTGAACCTGTCAACCAAAAGGTCGCCTGTGGCCTGTTTTTTCATATGGTTGATGTAATTTACAATAAGTTCTGCTCATTGTGTGTATTTTCCCTGAGGTTATGAACACAGCTTTAGAAAGCTTTTTGCTGTCCTTTGCCTGAGAAGCTATTTTTTCTTCAAATGTAGATTTTGAACTATTAATCAATCCTCTTAGCTGCCTGTTAAATTGGTCTGGGGGCTTTTAGTAACTATGACTTTTTTCCTCTTACACCTGGCCAAGATTTTTTTTTTCTTTTATTGTATAAACAATTGATGAGATTCCACCAGGGTGGCTTGTCTTTTAAGTCTGTCTTATTCTTAATAATATGAGTGAGTACAGGTCACTCTATACAGCTATCAATATGGTTGTACACAGATCTTGTAAATAGCTCAGTGTATTCTATGGCATTTACTGGGTTTGTGGGTGCTTGGAATTTAGCCAGGGTGTTGCTTAGTAGAAAGTGGATAGCCTTGGAATAATTGGTAACAGTTTTTGGTTTCACTGGATCCCCAGATTTTATTTTTATTTCAAGGAATATTGCCTTATGGTCAGATCTTATGAGGGAAGATACCACATTGGGAAAGGAACATTGGCCCTCCCATGTTTATGAGTACAAGATCAAGGATGTTTATATCCCTTGGTAGGAGAATGAACCAACATCTTCAAGATGTTGGTATTAATAAAGTTTAGGAATTAATGGGCTTGTGCATTAGAAGTGGTGTATGCTTCCCAATCTAAAGAGGGTAGTTGAGATCCCCCATGAATATTGTATTGGGTTGAATGGTGAGGGACTCTAGTACATTGAGAAAGGTAGTATAGGTTTCTTGGGACATGAAGGGACACCGATATGTTGCAAGGATATGGCACAGCACTTTGTTTATGGTAAGCTGCACATGTAGGAGTTCCATACACTTCAACCAGTTTGGATGTGAGATTAGTCTTAATATAGACTGACACTCTTGTGCAGTAGCTGGTCTAAAGGTGTGAAAGGGATTATAACCTTGCATTACTGAGGTATTCTCAGCAACTTTAAGCCATGTCTCCATTATTACACGGATGTCTATACTCTCTAGGGAGAGGACTGATTGCAGAGAGTGGAGTTTCTTGTTAAGACTTCTAGAATTGAGTAGCACTATGTTCAGATATTCCTTCATAGGTTCAATTAAGTTGGCAAGTTAATCAGTTTGACATTGCCTAAAAAAGGCACTATGGGGGTGGAAAATATCTTTTCCAATATCCAAATGTCTAGAGGGGATAAGTGCAGAAAATCCCTGGCAAAGCAGCATGGTCTGTCAACCAAGTTCTTCCAGGCTGTCAAGTATGGTATCTACCTGGACTGACACCATAAGCTAAGCCAATTATTAAAAGAAATCATTTTCTTTTGGTAATGTGGCATCATCCTTGGAGAAGACAGTATGCTGCTCAGTGCTAGGTACATACCTGCCTGATACAAATAATCAGAGAGCTCTATTATGTTTCACCTCATATAGTTAAAGAAGGTACATCTCAGGTCATTAACACCCACGTGGACTCTAAAACCAAAAACAACCATCAAGCCAAACCAACCAAAAATGTTTATTTGAGCAAGTAAAATCATGGTTGAGCGCTTTCGACTACTTATGCAGACATCACCAGAACCATTAATGAAACTCTCTCACTTCCTTTTAAAGTTTTCTCACTTCCCAGAAACAATCAAATAAAAATGTAATTTCATGACATCTTTGATTTACTGGTGAAGTGCCTACCTTTAAGACTTATTTTAAACTTAAAGTTAAGAAAAATCTGGAAAAAACTAACAAAAATTAGCAAAATATTATTAGTTTGGCAATGAAAAAATAAACTGAACTAAAATAAATTAAAATACAATAGCCTCACATAAAATGGAGAGTACCAATCACAATATACTGACTCATTTTCTCAGTTCACTAATGACTGCAACGCTGTCATTGAGAATGGGTGAATTGGCTGCAACCAGGCTAAGTTGCCAAAACATTTCCCAGTGTAACATTATACCCTAGATGCCAAATATATTTAACTTATTTTGCAGAAGAACTGGTTTGTGTTGCAGTGTGATGAGGAAATCTAAACTCATTTTGTAGAACCCCCACTTTCACTTATAAAAATAAACCTAATATGAAATGCCTCCTAGAAAAAACAGGGGCAGACAGTAGGGGACTATCGAACACATGGAAATGTGGACATTATCACCAATGCCCATACTTAGACACCTGTTATCAAGGCCCTTTGTTGAATAAAATTTTTGGTATAATGACTGGCAGTACACAAAATCGTGCAACACAAAGAGTGGTCTATCTGGCCACATGTACTTCATGTTCCGCTTTTTACCCAGGCAAGTCAAAAAAAGCCTTGAATAAATGAATATACCAACACACTTACAGCATACATTGACAAGACAAAAAGTGTGCACTGGCAAGGTATTCCACTATATGTCCAGGGTTCAACAAATTCGTTTTTTTAGTACGTGAACCAATTCAGGTGACACCTTATGTTGGGGATTGGCAAAACAAACTTTAACACCAGGAAATGTGTTGGCAGCTTAGACTAGATGCAGCCAATTCACCCAGTCTCAATGACAGCATTTCAATCATTAGTGAACTGAAAAAATGAGCCATTATATTGTGACAGCTGCTCTTGGTTTTATGTGAGGTTATTTTATTTTATTTTAATTTATGTTAGTTCAGTTTATTTTGTCAGTGCCAAACTAATAACTTTTTGCTAATTTTCTGCTAGTTTTTGTCGAGCTTTTTCTTAGCTTTAAGTTTAAAATATGTATTAGTGGTGGGAACGTCACCATTGAATCAAAGACGTCATGAAATTACATTCTGATTGGTTGTTTCTGAGGGTATTTTGTTTCAATCATTTTAAAAGGAAGTAACAAAAATTTAAAAGGAAGTGAGAGGGTTTCATTCATGGTTCTGATGATGTCTGTGTAACTAAACCTAAGTACTCAACCATGATTTTACTTGATCAAATAAACGTGTATTTTGAGGACCTGTGATTGGTTTGGCTTGCTGGTTTTTTTTTTTTTTGGTTTTTGGATTTTGTTACTGCCAGTACCGGAATTTTACATGTCCACATGTGGTTTTGTTTCTATCCGCATGGACTCTGACAGAGTCATACTTGTACCTATAATTCAATAGCCTGAGTGTCTGTGTGATCTGATGGATCCTAGCCCTGGAAAGATAGTTTACTGTGACTCTGTCCTTACTCAGTCTGGTGAGGGGAACATTGGTGTGCCTCACTATAGATTCACTGATGATCAGGAAATTTGTCTGTGTGCTGGTATGCTTTAAGGGCTTATCAGTGGAGGCACAGGGTACAATGTTGCTATGTGTAGTTGTGGGAGGTGTTTTAATGGAGTGTTTACATGATGGCAGAACACCCTTTTCTGATTGTACTGTGCAAGAGATCTTAGTGTTTTAGGAAGGTTACAAATAAGTGCCTCAGCATAACTAGTTTTATGTGTAGGTTCTATACCCTGTGCAGTAGACATAATGCAAGTGTCACTGACAACCTCCATAGGATTGATTTTGGTTGCATGAGAGAGTTTTGCATTCAGCATTCAAGTGTATTTACACCTCTCACAACCACTATCTGTTTTATTAAGAATAAGTAGATTTTCAGTGTACACAAGCCAATTTATACAATGCCTCAGAATGCCCATCTCAACCAGATTGGTCACAGAGAGAGAGAGAGAGAGAGAGAGTCAGGAAGTGCATAGCCATAGCCACTAATCTACTAAGGAGGAGTGAGGAAAAATTAGATCTTGAACAAGTCAATAAGACAAGCAACTTGAGCAATGTTCAGCTATATCCAATCTAGTTCACTCGTGGTAAAAAAATAAAATAAAATCTGTCTAGACAGTAGTCCCACAAGAGTGCAGACCACAGCCCAGAACAAAGACACTTAGAATAACAGGCACAATAAGCCTTCACCAGCAATTCCCATCACTGAAGGGTGAAGGGTACCCACTCTTCCCACAAGAGTATAGACCACAAACCTTCTTAATGTAAAATAACTGGCCTGAAGTGCAAGCACATAAGACAGAACTTAGACATTTTAGAATAACAGACACAATAAGCTTTCAACCATCAATTCTCAACTTAGAAGTGTGTAAGCTACCTAACCTGCCACACAAGTGCAGACTGAAAACCTTTCTTATGTAAGATAACTAGTTTGAAGCGCAAGTGCTTAAATTAAAACTAAGAAGATTAGAATAACAGTTGCAATGTAATCAGGCTACTAACAAGCAGTAATAAATGCAGCAGACTGAATGCAACTGAACACTTTATTGAGCATCAAAAATTTAAATAAAGTAATAAAATAAGATGAAGCAGAGCTACAGTAATATCAGCTGAATAAAATGCATTTTAAGTAAGTGGGAAGGGAAGAAACAGAAGGTAAATCAAGTTTAAGAGACTAAGGTGGCAAGACTTCCCAGCTGATCTCTTAGTACTCAATAGAATGAGCTGCTGAGATGGGAATGGAAGGAGTGTCCAAAATCATATTTATAGTAGGGGTGGGCAACTCAAAAGCCACCGACTTTAAGAGTACAACAGCAAGCACATGCAAACAGTGATCAGCAATATTCAGGCAGAGAACAGCAAGTCAAACAAGCACTACAGCTAAATAAAGATGTTTCCAAATATTTCTAGTTAAATGAGAAATGATATTTCTCAGCTCCTCCCACTAAATAGCTGGATGTTATTCATTGTCTACAGAGAAATTATTTTCTAACTTTTCTAACTGACCATAGCCAAGACCTCTTAAAACTCCAAAAGAACAAAAAAACGTAAAACCAAACAAAATGCAATATAAGAAAAAAAGATAAAAAACAGAAGTAACCAAACCTTAAATGAAAACTTTCAATTCAAAAACAAATGCAGAGATCAACAATAGTCAAGCAGAGAACTTTAATTACTCAGATATGGGATGGAGTAGTACCAGGATAGTGGGTCTTTGGGTATTTGAGTCATGAGTCATTTTATAGACTGCCTCTGTCCATAAAGGACATGGGCAGTACCCCAGGAGTGAATTTATGGTTCCATATCCATCTATACAAATTATTTTGAAGAGTGTAAGGGACAGGCTTTGTTTTGCAAAGATGGAAAGTTTATTCCATAGAGGAGATAGCCTTTGGGATACAAATCTGTCTCTCCAGGAAGTTCTGTTAGAGTGATAAATAAGGTTCAGGTTCATAGAATGCATAGCCGTCATATAATTTTTCTTGCAGATAGGTAACATTTTTGTTATGGCTAGATCAGAGAATGCCTTGTAGGTCAGGTATAAATCACCTCTCAATAAATGATATGAGATGCAGTAAATGGATATGGCCTTTAGTCAGTCTGCATAAGCCATGTGTCTTATACTTTGTATTTTTGTAGTGAGAAACCTCTAGAGCTACTCCAATTGGTGTAAGTACCTGGTTAGTTACATACAGAAGGGAACACTACTCAATTCTGGGCCTGATGAGGGCCAAGTACAATGACACTATGACTACTTTTGATCTTTTTGCCATGTCTTTACTTATAAGTTATGCCACAGAGAAGGATTTCTTGACTACTGTAGCTACCTGCAATGTTTTGGTTACTATCTATCTGTGTTCCTAGGTCCCTCATCATTTGGTCTACTTTTAGGAGTGTGCTATCAATATTATAATTTGCAGGGATATCTGATTTACCAAAGGGTATGATTACACATTTTTAGCAATTAGTCTCAGACCATGGCTTTGGCACAAGTAATTTGTCATTTTTAGGCCTGTTAGTAGGATTTCAACATTGTTTGGACATTCAATGATTGCTCTCAATGTATAGCTGTCAGTGAATTTGGTAAGCCAATGGCCCCCAAAAATGATCTTCACGTCAGAAAAGTATATACAAAACAGGAGTGGTTCCAACACTGAGCCCTGTGGGATACCACTAGTAACAGGTTTCTTAAAATAAATCAATTCACCTATCTAGACATGCGTCCTATCAGTGAGCCAGTTGGTTATTCATCTGACAATGTAGGAGTTGATGCCTAACTCAGAAAGTTTACCTATGATACCTGAGTGGGGGGTTGTTTCAAAAGCTTTGTCCAGATCCAGATAAGTGGTGCATACCATTTTACCCTCATTCAAGGCCTTGATGTCTTTCTCAAAGAAGTGGACCAGACTGAGCAGGCAAGACCTCACTTTGATAAAGGCAAATTGGGTCTGGTCCAGTTTTTGGAGAGTTCCTATGTGGTTATCGATCAGGTCCATGATAATTCTCTTCATGGTTTTGCAGATACTACTGGCCACGCTTATGGGTCTGTAGTTCCCTGGGTCAGTTGATGGGCCTGCCTTGTGCAGAAGGACAACTTTTGCAGTCCTCCATTCCTATGGTACAAAGCCTGTCCAGAGGCTGTGGTTAAAGAGGGTTTTTAGTGGCCCTGATTGATTCTGTTTTAATCTATTTAAGAAGCATTCTGGAATGTTGCTGAGACCCATGGAGGCTGGGTTTTTGGCTTTAGTGAGTGCAGTAAGGACCTTTTTCCTCATAATGACTGGTAGAGGGATGGTTGTGGATATGTCTTTGCGTGTGGTAGGAGGTGATCGGGGGATTTGAACTGAACTTGCTGGCCATCAGGTTTGCTGAAGTTTCAGGCCGGATGCAATTTTTGTCATTCATGATTAACTAGGCACATTGTTGAGCATTTCTACTGAGTATGCAAACATAATTAAAAAAAGTCTTATGGTTATCATTCATATGGGAAGCTATCTTTGCCTTATAGTTTGCTTTGTTAAATTTGACCAGCTTTGTAATTTGTTTGTTTAGACTGGTGAGTGCCTTTTTGTACTGTTTTGTCTGTTCCTTCTTGACTTTGGAGAGGGTTCTTTCCTTTTTCTTAAAAGCCAGTTTATGCTAGGGGTCCACCAGGGTAGTTTATTTTTGCCAGTAGTCATATGTTTGACTCAGACAGATACTGCCTGCTCTATGCAGCTATGAATGCAGTTGTACACTGCTTTGTGTACAGCTCAGATTAGGTCTCATGTCTTTCGGGTTCAGAGGCGCTTGTAAGTTTAATAAGCTATCACGTAGTTTGAGGTAAGTGATGTTAGTAAAGTCATTAACAGGTTTGGAGTTTGATGGGGTTATAGATTAGTTTAATTACTAAGGGAGATCATTTTGGGGTCATATCTTACCAAGGAGAATTTAATGCATGGGAGGCAGCAGTAGCTCCCCTTGTTCATGAGTACCAGGTCTAGGATGTCTGTACCTCTAGTTGGGAAGCTAACTAGTTGCTTCAGGGTGTTTCCACTAATAAGAATGCTATTAGGCTGAATGTTAAGAGATTCAAGTAGGTTTAGGTAGGAGGTGTAGTTTTCCAGACTCATGTTAGTGGATCTGTATCTAGCAAGGATATAATGGGCATCACAGCTATGGTTAGTTGGTCATGGAGCAGCTCAAGCGAGTCATGTTGTTGGACCAGTCCAGCAGTGCACTTGTCTTTTATGAACACTGAGACACCTCTTCCCTTTGTTTTATCATGACCTGAGGTGGATCGAAATGTATGAAAGTCATTGTAGCCATTGACAACCAGGGTACCTTCTATGGTTCTGAACCATGTTTCCATGACTGCACATATGCTGCATTCTCCAGGATGATGAGTGTTTCCAGGGAGTGCAGTTTTTTATTTAATTTCCTAGCAGTAAGCAGCAGTTCCTCTAGGTAGTCATGGGTGATTTTTTTATGTTGGAGGGTTTAAAAACTTGGCACAGCCTAAAAAAAGGCACTGTTGGGATGGATAAAGTTTTTGCCAGTATCCTGATGACAAGTTCAAACCATCTCTGGCAAAGCTTCTTAGTTGGTTGATCACATCTCTCTAGGCTGACAGATATTGGATCCCTTGGTTGTGACACCAGAAACTATCCCAATTGTTGAAGTCAGTAATTTTTTGCTGGTACTGAGGCATCATCATAGGTAAAAGGAGGATGCTACTTAAAGCAAGCTTCATATCCACCTTGGACACTTTTTCAGATAACTCCATCTTGTCTCTCTTCATATAGTCTGTGACACCCATGCCGTGGCCCAGCAATCAAGGAGCACACAGTAAAGTGCAATTTCCCTTAAGAGCACACAGAGATCACAGTCAGTCCGGGGATGATCGCTCCCTTGCTCTCCAGGTCCCCAATAAGACTCCCCACTGGCACAGCTATAGGGTGCAGATCTCAGCCAGCTGGGCAAGCTAAAATCTCCAGCACAGTCTCTGTCAAACCAGTGCTTCATGTCCCTGCCCAAGTAGCTGAGACACACACACTTTGAGATAAGTTTATATAACCACACAGACACTCCTGGGGAAGGCTGGCACAGGTTCTCCAGCTGTGCCCCTTTTACCCAGACTATACTGGAAAAATCACTGCCACCACCCAGCTAATATTTATCAGCTACTAAAAGGCCCTTAAAAGGGTGTATAATTATTATTGGGCAATATTATTATCGAATTGGTAGTATAACTAAACAGTCAAGGCTTATTAGATTGACTTGGTACAGTAATCACTATAAATATGCAATGTACTCTAGATCTTAAATTATCTCTACTCAAAACAGCCACAGTTGAAAGGTTTTAAAATATTTAATAATAAATAATAAAAACACCAGACAATACTTCTTACTACACAGTGCTATTCAAGAGTTCAGAGATCACATAGAAATACTTAATATAATTCAGTAGTACAGTTTTGACATCACAGAAAAACACTTAGTGCAATCTTTCTAGTTTCTAGCTATTTCTAAAAGAAAACACAAGTCTAAGATAACTTACATGAGAAAACAGGCAGAGTGCTAATGAGTTGGATGGTCAAGACAAAAATGTTTAATCCTCTCTGGTTCTCTCTGTTTAAATTGAAATTGCAGTTCTGATTCAAAGTACATAATTCTTCTCACTTTCCTGGGGTTCCCAGGCTATACATTACATCTACCATAAACCATAATCGCAACAATAATTATATATCCTCAGCCCTCTTCTTGTATCTTCCCAAGGCATTTGATATGGTCGATCACCAACTTTTAATCCACACCCTGCAAACATTCTGCCTAGATACTAGAGCCCTTCAATCGTTTCAATCCTACCTGAATGGTCGACAGCAGGCTGTCCTCTGGTAGAACAAACTCACTAACCTGCTACCTAACACCCTTGGAGTACCACAAGGCTGTATACTAGGCCCTTGCTGTTCAACATCTTCATTAGCAACCTTTATACTGTCATCCCAAAAGTCAGCTGTATCCAATATGCTGATGACTCTACTCTGATTTGCTTGGCCACATCTCCAATAGAGTTATGGTCAGCTACCTAGACCACCTTTAATACAATAGAAAACTGGCTTTCTGAATGTCGTTTGATCCTAAATCCCCAAAAAAATAAAATGCTGTTATTTTCACCAACACGTAGGTCTACCACTTTCACCTTTACCATAAATTCAAAGGATGGCACATTATTCTCTCCTGACCCCTCTACAAAACTATTAGGTGCCATCATAGATAATAATATAAAATTCGACCTGCATGTTAACCAAACTATCAAAACCATCAATAAAAAACTAGGGTCAATTTACAGAATAAAAGCCTTCCTAACCCCTCCAGCTAAAATTACCATAGCTCGCTCTCACCTTCTTTCAACCCTTCTGTATGCATCCCCTCTACTCTCGAATTTAAACAAGACTGTCCTTAACAAACTATCAATTTGCTACAACCACATTACCAGGTTTGCCACTGGGCTACCATTTAGGACACATCATTGCATCAATCTAAACCAGCTTGGGTGGCTTGAACTACCCAGCCTAATACAGTATAACCAACTGATTATGGCCTATAAAATATTCTATAATCCGGACAATACTCCTGCACTTAAACATATTATCACCCCCTATAACAATCCTAGATCGCTTTGATCCTCTAACTAACTACTAATTCAGACTAGCAAAATTAATAACACAGCCGGTGACTCTCTCTTTGCAAACTCTGTAAGTAGATCCTGGAACTTTCTTCCATCTGATATTACCTTCCACCTTAGGTCAATTTAAAACTAGACTCAGACAACATTTGTCACTTAACTGGCTATGTCACTGTATCAAGCCTGGCTAACACTGTCTAGAATGTGTAAAAATCTGTTAACCATCTTACTGTGTAATTTAATTTAATCCTAACTTACACTCAGGATTAACTCTAACCTGTGGAACTTGTTTTACTTATGTAATCTCTGTAAATAGTCTGTAATATGTAATGCTGGTGTTATGTAATGCTGTATCTGCTTACCCTTGGAGCTTTTCTCCCTGGGCCTCCACTGAAAATGGACATGCATCCAGTTAGACTATCCCGGTCAACAAATGTAAAATAAATAAAATAAAATAAATACATAATTCTTTACACTTTCCTGGGTTCCTAGGCTAACAGAAACTACATTTACATTTTTAACATCTCCTTTTGTTATCTTGCAGCTGGGCAGGAAGCAGAGCAATACAAATACATTTGCATGTTTAAATCTAGCAATTTAACTCTTGGTTAAAACAATAAAAAGAATGTCTTCATCTAGACGGGCTGGAGCTGACTTTAGATCAAAGGGTCACAACATTCTTTTACTTGGTCAGTAGAGAGCACTGCTTTGACATTTTTTGCAGTTCCACATCTAAGAGCAGATTTTCCATTTAAGACATCAAGCCTGTGTCTTACACTAATATTTACAAATGATAGAATTATCTATAAAATTCTATCTGGCTAGGCTGGCAGCCTTCACATTTCTCACCCCCGGAGAACTGAAGCTAGTTTTTTTTTTTTTTTGACCTTTGAGAAACTCTGCTTGAGAAGGTTAGGTCTATCTGAGTCTACCTTACCCCATTCCCTGTTTTCACAGCCCATCTGCATTGGTATTGCTAACCCCACTGCAGTGCTGCACTGACATATCATATGCTTGCAACCCCATGCTCCATCTTAGCAACTTGGAATTTTGCTAGCTGGCTCTGTTTAACCATGTTAGGGGGTTGTGATCTGTCATAACAGTGAATTTCCTTCCATACAGATAAAGCTGATGTTTCTGCAGTGCTCACACTATGGCTAGACATTCCTTTTCTACAGCTGCATAGCATTCCTCCCTGGTTTGGAGCCTACGGCTGAGATAAACCATGGGTGCTCTTCTCCCTCTGAATAAATCTGGCTAAGTACAGCCACCACCCCATGGTTCGAAGCATCTGCCTGCACAACAAATTATTTGCTATAATCTGGACTGGCTAACACAAGGGGTCCTCCCAAAGCTTCTTTTCTTCCTTGTCAGTTCTGTGAGGGGAACAGCTATAGTACTATAGCTCAGGACAAACTTTCTGTAGTATCCTGCTGTCCCTATAAATGCTGTCACCTGCTTTTTAGTAACACGTGCAGGCCATGCCTGAATGGCTTCCACTTTGGCAGGTTCTGGCCTTATCTTATCACTCCCCATGTATGTTCTAGGTAGGAGACCTCTGCCATACCCACCTGACATTTGCTCAGCTTGATGGTCAACCCTGCCCTCTGTAGTTTGCCCAGCACCTCCCTGAAATGTTGAACGTGCTCCGGCCAGGAATGCTTATAGGAATGCTTATAGATGGCAAACCCTCCTGGTCCTGATAGGATATGATCTACCAACCTCTGGAAAGTTGCTGGGGCATTCTTCACCCCAAGGGCATCTCGGTGAACTCATACAAGCCAAAAGGAGTCAAAAAGGCTGACTTCTCTCTAGCACTGGGAGTCAAAGGCACCTGCCAGTAACCCTTGGTAAGATCAATGGTTGTAAGATACTTAGCTCCACCCAGCTGCTCTAGGGCCTCATCTGTCCTTGGCATGGGGTAAATAAATCAAGCCAACCCAAGGCAACAGACTTCCAACAGCACAAATATCGAACCAAAGATGAGAAGGATGATCCACAGTGCAAAGTAACAGTAAAACAATTTATTGCAAATAAATCCACGTATTCCAAATGATAAGGCAAAGCAAAAGTACACAAATGCAGGGTTAAGCGCTTTCATCTGTAACCAGACTTCATCAGAACCCTGAACAAAAGAATTCTGCCCAATATATACACTAATTTAAAAAGTTGGCGCCAAAAAATCTTAAAGAGACCTTTCCCAAAAATTCATACATTTTCCTCAGTACAAAAAATACTAAAAACAACTTATTGCGAAAAATGTAGGTAACCTAAACTATCGCAAAAATCACCAACATATATACATAAATAATAAACAAATTAATGTTACACATGTCATATGAATATATACATGTGAATTACATGATTTAATAAAAAAAGACTTAACATGAAATATGATGAATAAATATAAATAACAATAAATATATGAGTATATGTAAACATATCTAATAATGAAATACCCTAAAATGGTATTAAATAAAATAGGGGAATAAAAATGTGATGGAAATCAATCTTGTAAAAATGGCTTAATACTTATAGAATCATTAATACCTGGGAAACAAGTGGCGTTGGTTCTAATCTGCCATATTGGCCAAATTAGCTTTCCAATTCCCACCACTAGGGACGATATCGACCCTATCAATTATGAAAAACTTAAAAGTATGAGTATTGTCATAAAGGGAAATATGCCGAGTTAAAGCGTTCTTTTGATCACCAGTTCTTATTTTGTACAAATGTTCATACATACATACGCTTTCTGAAAGACCTCTCGGTCTTCCCAATGTAAAACACAGAACATTTGGAACACACGGCAATGTATACCACACGGGGAGTTTGACAATTACTACCTTTACTCTTAACGTAAACTTTATTAAGATCATCCAACCTAACCCCATTGGTTTCTAATATAAATGAACATTGCCCACAATGTCCACATTTCTTCGTCATACCAAAGGTAAATTTAGAATTTAGGCAGATTAGAACCAACGCCACTCTTCTTAACGAATAGGGTGTTTAAAGAGAGAATCAGGGAACATCTCTATCAGATAAGAATAGGCGGTGATTCCAACGCACTAGCCAGACATGTTAAAACATCAGGGCCACAACATATGTTTACCTTCTATGTGATACAAGAAATTTTAAAACACAACAGAGGAGGTGACATTATAAACCTGACTTTAGAAAATGAGATGAGGTGGATTATCAGGTGCAGGGCAGATAAATACCCTGGCCTTAATGATCGGGTGCACATCAAGCCAATATTGAAAAAGAAGAGATGTTACAGACCCAAGCGATAGTCACTTTATGAGTACACAATAATACTATTCATTTAACACAGGTTGCACATATATTTTTATATTTTTACATTTTTGTATAATTAAATTTTATAGTGTTTTATATGAGTATTTAAACAATTTTTGCTATTGATGTTATAGAGCTCATGCAATAATATATTATTAAGATATTATATATTTTTATAGCTTGTTTTGCACAGTTTTACTATTATAGATGCGCTTCAGTGTTATATATTAGGCTTCAATGTTTTAATATTTTGTTTCACTATGACTTTACTGTTGTCTTATTATTTGCTATTTAAATGAAATGTCTAGTTAGTCCTTTACACCTGATGAACTTTGACCAATGAGGTGGACTTACTATGTATTTAAATGTTGATTGAATTTGAGTTTTTTGAATGTCTGAGGAAGCCTTCGGGTGAAAGCGCTTACATTTTATTGCAATAAAAATCTTCTTTTTGCTGAGTACTTCTCGCAAGTGACTTATTTATACAGTTTTGGATTACTGTTCCGTGTAAACTGGGTGTACCAGAAACGTTCGAGGATCTTTGGAATACAGCCTTTTGACCCAGCGCATGGTTCTGTACTTAATTCTAACAAATGCTTTTTAACAACAGTATAATAAAAACAAGCAACATCAGACATTTTTGACAAAACAGTTACAGCTTTACCAAGGAGTAAGGCAGTCAGGTACTGTACCAGGAGCCATTGGTCAACACTATACTGTTTGCATACCCTCTCAAACATATGAATGAAACTATCAAAATTATCCCCCTCTTTAAACTGTGGAAGAAATGTACTGACCTGTTGTGCTTCTGGGGTACAGTTACTCCTTTCCCCATTGCTTCCACGACTCTGGTGAAGAGTCAGCATCTCCTTCTCATGCTGCCTCTGCCTCTTCTTTTCCTCAGCTTCTATGCATAGTAGTTTCTCATTCTCCTCAGCCTGCAAACATTGCAGTCTCTCATTGTCCTCACTATCTAGATGCCTCGGTCTCACATTTGCTTCTAATTCCACACGCCTGGCCTCCAACTCAAGTCTCTTTAGCTCCAGATGGATTTTTATGTCCTCTGCAGAAAGGTTGAGCAGTCCATTCTCCAAGGGTATTATATCTCCACTGCCAGTCTGATTGTCCTCCTGGTTGCTGTTTTCTGATGCAGCTGTAACCAAGGCTGCAATCAGGTCTGCCTTAGTCAAGTTTCCATGCACCAGTCTCCTAGCCTGGCACATCTCCACCAGCTGACTCCTTGTCAGCTTTCCATACTCCTCTGCTGATATGCTGCCTGCTCACCCTGACTAACTTAACTAACAAAAGAAATAAAACAATTGTGATCTGAAATCTGAGTATTCACTGCATGGCTGTTTTAGAGTAGAAACTTTTAAAGCTCACTGTACACAAGCTACAGGAATTCACTCTACCCACACCACTACAAGCCAATTAATATTTCCCACCAATTAATATGCGATGTGGATATCCCACCACTGTCAAACAATTAATATGTGACGCCCATGCCCTGACCCAGCAATCAAGGAGCCTCAATCCTCACCACTAACACCAGTGAGGGGTGTCTCATATAGGAGGAAAGGATAACAAATACACACAGTAAAGTGCAATTCCCCTTAAGAGCACACATAGATCACAGTCAGTCCAGGGCTGGTCACTTCTTTGCTCTCCAGGTCCCCAATAAGATGCCCACTGGCACAGTTATGGGGTCCAGATCTCAGCCAGCTGGGCATTTTAAAATCTCCAGCACCATCTCTGTCCAACCAGTGCTTTGTGTCCCTGCTCAATTAGCTAACACACACACACACTTTGAGATAAGTTTACATAACCACACAGACACACCTGGGGAAGGCTGGCGCAGGTTCTCCAGTTGTGCCCCTGTTACCCGGACTATACAGTAGAATTTGCTGCCACCCCCCAGCTAATATTTATCAGCTAATCAAAGGCCCTTAAAAGGGTGTCCAACTATTACCGTGCAATATTATTATCCAATTGGTAGTGTAACTAAACTGTCAAGGCTTATTAGAGTGACTTGGTACAGTAATCACTAGAAATATGCAATGTACTCAAGATTTAAAATTATCTCTACACAAAACAGCCACAGTTGAAAGGTTTTAAAATATTTAGTAATAAATAATAAAAACACCAGACAATACTTCTTACTAAACAGTGCTAGTCAAGAGTTCAGAGATCACAGAGAAATACTTAAAATAATTCAGTAGTCCAGTTCTGACATCACAGAAAAACACTTAATCTAATCTTTCTAGTTTCTAGCTATTTCTAAAAGAAAACACAAGTCTAAGATAACTTACATAAGGAAACAGGCATACTGCTGATGAGTTGGATGATCCAGACAAAAATGCGTAATCCTCGCTGGTTCTCTATGTTTAAATTGAAATTGCAGTTCTGATTCACATTACATCATTTTTCACACTTTCCTGGGGCTCCCAGGCTATACATTACATCATTCTTCACACTCCCCTGTGTTCCCAGGCTAACAGAAACTGCATTTACATTCTTAACATCTCTTTTTATTATCTTGCAGCTGGGCAGGAGGTTAAGCAATAAGAATGCATTTGCATGTTTAAATCTAGCAATTTAACTCTAGGTTAAAACAATATAAAGAATGTCTTTGTCTAGACAGGCTGGAGCCGACTTTAGATCAAAGGGTCACAACATGCTTTTACTTGGTCAGTAGAGAGCACTGTTGTGACATTTTGTTGCAGTTCCACATCTAACAGCAGTTTTTCCATTTAAGACAACAAGCCTGTGTCTGACATTAATATTTACAAATGATAGAATTATCTATAAAATTCTATCTGGCTAGGCTGGCAGACTTCACATAGTCCAGTGAGTTACATCTCAGATTGTTTATGCCCACATGAACTATGACTGTGTCATACTTGTACTTGTGGTTTAAAGACCTAAGTGCATGTGTGATCTGGGAGATTCTGTCTCCAGACAGACATCTCACTGGGATCTTCTCCTTATTTAGCTTGGTAAGGGGGACATCAATATGCTTTACAATGGAATCCCAAACAACTAGAATGTTTGTCTGTGTGGTGTGTTGCCTTAGGCTTGGAAGCGGGGCTACTATGAATTTCAGAGATATGTGTTGTATGAGGGGCTGTGTTTTTTTGAGTGTGCACAGGTACACTGAGAGATGCTTTTAGTAGGAATTTGGAGATTTGCTAGATTACATGTGACTACCTCTGCATATGTGGGTCTATGTGTTCGTTCCTTAGTGTTGGTAGTCAGTGTTTTCGATGTAATTCTAACAATTTGGTGTGCATTTTTCATGTGTTTATGTATGTGAGAGCTTTGCCTCCAATGACATTGTACATCTACATTTCTCACACACTGTGCTTGTCTGTTCTAAAAGTATATGGTTGACAGTGAAAATGAAGCAGTTACTACAATGCCTCATAATGCCCATATCCACAAGGCTAGAAATAGAGATGACAGGGAAGTGCCTATCCATTATCTCAGATCCTTAGATGGGAAGAAGTAAACGAGTGTCACTTACAGGTCTAAGTGAGAATGTTTAGTAGTATACTATTACATGACATGCAGTTGTGCTGCCCTCTGCACAAACTGGCAGTTCTTCAAGCAGTTATGAACAGTGGAGGACTATGGAGAGCATCTCCTATACAGGATTTTAAACTGGAGAGGTTTGTTTATATACAAGGCTCAGGAAACTGTGTTTGTGCAATGCTCAAATGTGATGCTTTTATACTAGTGGGTTGCTAAGTTAAGTCCTCAGGCCAATAAGATAAACAGAGAATAAGCCTGCAACCAGTAGTTCCTAATTTGGATGGGTTGAATGAGCCCTCTGCTCCCACCAGAGTGCAGAATAAAACCCTCTTAAGGATCCTAGGATCATAGGAAGTTACTAGGCTAGTGCTCCTGAGGCCCTTACAAGCCTAGCCAATAATTTGTCTCGTGTTCCAACAAGTCAGCACCCTGTTCCACTGTCCAGCAGTGACACAGGTGCAATCCAAGGGGTGTATTTTCTGTTCCCCATCCAGTTAACCAGGTTACGCTTAAAAATGATTAATGAGGCACTCTGCTTTACATGGAAAGGGAGTCTATCTCTAGGACACACACATCTGTCCCACCATCAAGTCCTATTGATGTTACAGACCAGGGTGAGGTCATGCATGCGGATTACTCGAGCGGAGCTTGACTTGCGGATATACAGCAGTCCCATCAGGTGGGGTCTTAGATTGTTTTGTATGCCAGACAGAGGTCATCTCTGATGAGTCTTTAGGAGTCTGAGTAGACAGACAGGGCTTTTAGTCTATATGTCTAGGGTAGACGTTTGAGGACCTGGATTTTCTGGGTGAGGAACCTCTGTGGTCTCTCCAGCTGCTGCATATGCTTTGCAAGGTACATGCTGAAAGGGGCATTTCACTCAACAGAGGGTTATATAAGGGAAGAATACAGGGATGTTATGACTACCTTGCTCCTGGATGAGATACCCTTACTAATGAAGTGGGACATGTAGAAAGCTTTCCATGCAATGGTGACAATATGGTGGTCAAAAGTCAGTTTGCTATCAACCTGAGTGCCCAAGTCAATCAAGACTGATTGCATGCTTAGTACCTTATTATCAATGTGATAATTTGTGGGGATGTCCCTCTCCCTGAACGAGATGATGATGCATTTTTTGGCATTCAGTTTGAGACCATATTTCTGGTACCAGTCATTTGTTTGGGTAAAACCCTCTTGGAGGATGTACACATCACTAGGGGAACTGATGACAGCACCCAGCTTTCAGTCATCTGTAAACCTGGTCAGCCATAGTCCACTAGATTTGACCTGCACCTCTGAGAAGTATATGCCAAACAGCAGAGGCCCCAAGACTGATCCCTTGGGATACACCACTTGTTAAGAGTCTACTGCTTGAGGTAGCTTCACCTATTCTGACTAGCTGGGTTCTATCAGTGAGCCAGTTTGCTACCCATCTGGTAACATATGGATTGATACCTAGTTGAGAGAGTTTATCTATTATACCTGAGTGGGGAATAGTATCAAAGGTTTTGGCCAGGTCAAGGTAGGTGGTGTGCACCATCTTCCCCTCGTCTATGGCTTTGGTGACTGTCTCAAAGAAGTTGACCAAATCTAACAAGCATGACCTCCCCTTGGTGAAACCAAACTGTGTGGGATCAAGTGTCTGGAGATTGCCAGTGTTCTTGTTAATGAGGTCCATGATAATCTGCTCCATGGCCTTGCAGGTCAGGCTAGTTAGGGTGATGGCTCTATAATTTCCTGGATCGGTGGACACTCCACCTTTATGCAAAGGGATGACAGTAGTTGTCCTCCACTTGGCTGGGATGAAGCTGGTACTCAGGCTTTGGTTGAATAGGGTGCCTAATGATGCTGCAAGTTCCTGCCAGAGTTCATGTAGGATGCAGCCTGGGATGTGATCGGGTCCCATGGAGGCTGAATATTTTGTCTTAGAGAGGGCAGTGATGGCTTGTTCCCTAGAGATAAGAGGAAGAGGCTGGTGCTGGGGATACCATGATTTACTGATGGGGGGGGGGCAGAGGAGTGACGTTTACACTGAACCTGTCTGTAGCAGGTTGCCTATATCTGCAGCATTTGTGTATGTGGTGTCCTTGACAATCTAGTTCTGAGTAGATCAGTGAGCTTCCCTTGAGACTGTAGACATATGTGAAGAATGCCTTATTGTCTTTAGTAGATGTGGCCAGTTTGGACTCGAAGTTTGTTTTGGAGGATTTCACTAGTGCTCTTATTTGCTTGTTCAGGCTAATGAGAGACTGCTTCCTATTAGGCACCTGCTTCTTCTTGGTCCTGGACAGCATTGTATTTCCTTTTTTATAGAGTTTATGTATTGTAGCTGTCAACCAGACAGGTTTACTTCTCCTTGAGGAGGATGATTTTGTCTTGTCTGGTATTCCTGATTCCATGCAGATATATAAACACTCATATAGTACTTTGGTGTAGGTTTGGTCATATGTGCCAGATCCTATGAATGGGGAGGGGCTGTGAAGCTGTTACACCTTCCCACAGGAGGTTGAAATCAGCTTTGGATAAGTTTTTTGTTTGACCCCAGCTAGGGGGAGGACAGTGGAGATGGTGACTTCGAAAGTGATTACTTTGTGGCTAGATCTTACCAGGGTTGATGACACTGTAGGGATGCTGCAGTGGTTACTCATGTTGGTTAATACTAAGTCCAAGATATTTTCACCTTTTCTGGGAGTGTCAACCAAATGGTCCAAAGCATTTGCATTGACAAAAATTAAGGAACCTCTGGACATTTATGTTTTGGCATGAGTATTTCTTCCAGTCTATGGTTGGATAGTTAAAGTTGCACACGATCAGGGTAAGGCGTTGAATTTTGACAGATTTGAATAAGTCCATCTAGGTGGAGTGGGCATCTTGAGTCAAAGTTGGAGGCCTATAGCTAGATATGATTTGAATAGGGGATCTTGTCAATTGTTAACTGCACCTGGAGTGTTTCCTGTGCATCATACTATTTGACCAGCCTAGAGGTGAGTATGTCTTCTATATGTATTGCAACTCTACCTCCTTTTGTTATGTTGTCCATGGTTTGGGATCTGAATGAATATTAGGATGAGTAACCTGGTATTGATGGGGTGCTCTCTGCAGCTTTGAACCAGGTTTCTGTGACTGCACAAATGTCAGCTTCTTGCAGGGCTAAGAATGCTTGTAATGAGTGCAGTTTCATGTTTAGACTCCTAGCATTTAGCAGCATGACCTTTAATTTACGTTTTGATGACATTTTCATGTTTGTAGTTTTGACCTCATGGCATTGCCTAAAAAGGCACTATGGAGGAGGCAAGAACCTTTGTCAGGAACCTGAAGCCCAAGTGAGACAGATGCTGACCATCTCTGGCAAAGCATTGTGGTATGTCATTCATGTCATCCCAGGCAGTCAGGTACTGGAACCCCTTGGAATGACACCAGAATCTAACAGAATTGTTAAAGTCAATCATTTTCTGTTTATATTGTGGCATCATTCTGGGTGACGGTAGAATGCTCATTAAGGGTAGGAACATACCTGCTTGGGACACATAGTCAGTGAGTTTGATCACATCTCTCTTCATATAGTCCAGGGAGATATGCCTCAAGTCATTCACTCCAATATGGACTATGACAAAGTCATAACAGTACCTGTTGAGAGACTTGAGTGCATTGGTGATATGGTGGAATCTGGCAACCGACAAACAACTAACCGTGACTTTCTCCTTATCCACCCTGGTGTTGGGCACATCTGTGTGTCTCACAATGGAGTCTTCTATGACTAATATGTTGAGTTTAGGTTTAGGCCTTAATGGCTGTAAGACACAGGCGTGTGGACTATGTGTGGTGGGTGGTGTGGTGGGCAGTGGAGTTTGTGAGCGTTTATGCCTCTGAGGTCTCTTTTGTTTGGGTATGCTTTTGCTGAGGACCTCCACATATGTGGGGGGTGTTGTGTAGGTGTGGGTGGTGTTTGATGGTTGGTGTTTATTTTGCCAACTTTCTCTGTGCCAGATGTACTGGTTTGTGGGGAAGAGAGCAATGGCACTAGGTTCTTGATGTAACTGCATCTCTTACAAATTGTGTTCCTAGGTGGCAGTAGTAGAGGGTTGTACATGTAGATGAGGCAGTTGCTATACTGTCTCACAATGCCCATATCAACCAGACTGGCAGGAGAAAATGTAGGAAATTGTCCATCCATATTTGTCAGAAACTGAAAGAGCTAAGAGGGGAAAGGGAGTAATGTCAAAGAGTAGGGCTACTAGATGATAACACAAGTGCTACTAGGAAAAGTTTTGTAGCTAGAATATCTCAGAAAGGGCCAAAAACATGCAGCTGAAGCTCTGGATGCAGTAGAATTCTATTTGGACTATGCTATTCAATTTTAAGGTAAAGAACACAGTAAAAAACTCACACTGCGGCACAGATTACTTATAGTCAAAACAACAGAATTTGCAGTATGAAAAAATATACTTCAACAGCAATGAAATGCAGTAAAATGCAGTTAAACAGTAATGAATTGCAGTAGATAGCAACAGAATATAATTAATCACTAGATTTAAAACAGTAGCTCACAATCACAACAGTAAAAGATAGCACAAATAAAACAACAATTCAGTAGCATGCTGTCTTAATTTAATGAGGCTACCAACAAGCAGTAATAAATACAGCAAACTAAATGTAGTTAAACTCCTACACACAAGCAGCAAAATGAAGTAGGAAGAGATACAGTTATTTTTCTTAGTAAAAAGTGAAGAGACAGAAGATAATAAGATAATTCAAGGTTGAGAAGCTAAAGGGGTGAGCCTTTACAAAGTTCTCACGATAAACAGTAAAATGAGCTGATGTAATGTGACTGAGGGAGTGTCCAGTATCAACTTTATACTAGAGGCGGGCAGCTCAAAGCCACCAAGCTTTAAGGACATAACAGCAGCAGGGTGGGTGGGTATAGTCTAAAAATACAGTTGCACAGACTAAACAGATATGCAGTAAAACAGACGTGCAGAAACAGTTGAAAATAAGCACTTATCTTTTTCCAATATCACAGCAGAGCAAATAGCAGAAGGCCCATCTCACCACAGCTTTGCACAGCTTGAGCAAACAAGTACAAACTGGTTTAGAACACTGGCTATTAAAGGCAGAGAAACAGAAACCAGCCAAATTATCCAACCACAATAACACAGTGTTGCAGGAATGCTTCTAGCTAGATCAAACTAGGCTGATTCTCCCTCCCGCAAAGAAACAGCTAGACCTGTCTAGACAAAAGATTTCACTACAAGCTCCAAAGGTCACAAACAGTAACAGATATTCATCTCTAAAAGACAACAAAAAGGAGACTAAAAAACATCTGCACAGATTAAATATAATCATCTCCTTACGGCTTATACCGGTTAGGGGTCACCACAGTCCAACAATGGTCCGCAGAAAGACTGACAAGTGGAGTTTTACGGTACTGAATTGCCATCCCAGTGCCCAACCTTACACAGAAGGCACACACATGCACACACTCAAACCTAGGGCCAATTGAGAGTGTCCAATCCACCTACAGCATGTCTTTGGGATGTAGGAGGAAACCGGACCACCTGGAGGAAACCCAAGCGACCACAGGGAGGACATGCAGATTCTGCACAGAATACGCAATAAAACAGAAGTGCAGAAAACAGTTGAAAATAAGCACTTATCTTTTTTCCAATATCACAGCAGAGCAAATGACAGAAGGGCTATCTTACTACAGCTTTGAACAGCTTGAGCAAACAAGTACAAACTGGTTTAGAACACTGGCTACTAAAGGCAGAGAAACAGCAACCAGCCAAATTATCCAATCACAATAATACAGTGTTGCAGGAATGCTTCTAGCTAGATCTAACCAGGCTGATTCACAATCCTGCAAAGAAACAGCTAGGCCTCTCTAAACAAAAGATTTTACTACAAGCTCCAAACGTCACAAACTGTAATATATATCTATATATATATATATATATATATATAGATATATATATATATATATAAAACAAACTGGTTTTGAGCTTAAAGCAGTAGCAAATGCTTTACAACAAAAGCAGAACACCTGTCGTATCATGAATCCTTTGGAAATAAGTTTGCAAACCCTGAGAAATGTTATCAAATACAGAAATAGCAGCAGGATTAAAGACTTTTACAGAGTTAAAACCTCAGGCCAATTAAATAAACACACAATAAGCATTCCACCAGCAGTTCCCTGCTCTGATGGGTTAAATCAGTCCACTGCTTCTATCAGAATGCAGAAAAACCCTCTTAATGTAAAACAAACTTTTGAAGTTTATACATTGAGAGGTATAGGTTCATAGGTTCATAGATTAGCACTAGGCTAACTGTCCTTGTGGACCATTTTAAGCTTAGCCAATTACCCTATGTGAGAATCAAACCCTGTACCTCGTCTCTGTAAGGCAAACACCTTAACCATTATGCCAACCTCCCACTCTCCAAAGGATGTAGAAGGGTGTTGCTTACCACTTTCAGGAACATTTTGTGTGTGTTTCTGTTAAAGCTGATGCTGTACAACATTATCATTCAAATGATAATTCAGTAAAGGTGTTTGGAAGAAAAAAATGAGGTTAGTTGCTTCCCAGATGAATGATAGGCCATGGTGGTGCAGCGGTAGTGTTGTCGCCTCACAGAAAGAGGTTCTCCCATTCTATTCTCAGCTGGAGCGCCTTCTGTTTGGAGTCTGCATGTCCTCCCCACGGTCGAGTGGTGTTCAAAAGACATGCGTGAATGGGCATGCCTTCGTTGAAGGTTGGGCATCAGGCTGGCACCTCGGCACCATAAAAAATCGACTGCCAATCGTTAGCAGACTGGAGTTCCGCTGTGGCAACCCCTAACCGGGAAAAGCTGTAAGAAAAAACAAAAAAGTTGCTTCCCAGATGAATATTTAGCAAGCCACTTAATTAACATAGATGCATTCCTCAGGATACGTAGTAAAAAACCTGCTTTATGTTTCCAAACTGTTGGCTGCAGCTCTGCCATGTAGTGCAAGATAGTCTGTTCAATGGTTAGGATAGCAGCAAACCTTGCAAAGTTTGCTAAGTGGAAGAACAACTTTTTATCATGTCCTTGTACCGAGGACATTCATGCATATATAATGTTGACAACTAACAACCTACTTCATGTCCACACATGAGCACAGCTGTCTTTGGTAATGTGGTGTTGCATACTGCAACACTGTCAAACATACATTTCTTCATTTTCCAAATATACAAATGCACATTATATTTGTAATGTGACCAGAAAACAAAAGGAAATGACTAGTTCCCAAACAACTATCTACATAAACCTGGGAATAACAAAGACATATTCAATATCCAATATGAGAAATTTATTGCCATTATGAAAAAGCACCAAGCTACAGTTTTAATGCCACTGTTTGTAGTGCCAGTTGCAGTGCACATTTCTTAAAGGTGGACGAAAAATGGTGGAAAAAGTGGTTTGTAATACATTACCATGTATATCCCAGTCATGTGACAGAAAGCAGAGTATGTTGTAAAATTAATATGGATGACCGGGTGTAGCTGGTACCACTATTCCATACTGTGGAACACTTTTTACTTTCTTACCAAAGTGTTTCCTGTGCTGTAGATGTCAGTTTTCATAATGCAGTGCACATATTGCCACCCAGTCACTATATAAATAATGCAGTTGCATGATATATAAACAAATGATTCACAGTTATTTGCTAAGGGGTGTTAGTGAAAGTATATGGCACAGATGTTGCATATGCAAGCAGTGTTTCTTTCTTGGTTTCATCTCTCCAAGTATTTTAGGTTTCTAATGTCATGGCAGGAATGGACCCTATTCCTAAAGGGTCTATATTAGAAAACCAAAAAGACTTTACTGCAAACGCTCACATGAGTAAAAATGCTGGTAATCGAACTTGCTATTGTGGGGGGCTGTGCCTCCCACACCCCCAGCTAACTATACATTCCAACTCCGAGGTTGCACTACAGTGAGGAAAGGGCAAATATCCCACTCCTCACTGTAACACGACCCCACAATCACAGTTTCGATTTCCGGCATTTTCACTCATGTGAGCGTTCGCGCTAAAGTCTTTTCGGTTTTCTAATATAGACCCTTGCTAAGCCAGGGTACAACTGAGTATGTAAAATTAGTATTGTTTTGATCATTGGTGCTAGTCAAGAGTGTTCTTCTCAGCACATGTAATGTACCCAGAATCGCTTCCTTCATACGGAGATACAGGTATTGGTAGCATATTTAAATATAACTGCACATTCTTATCTAAATATGACTGTAAATTCTTGTCTAAATTATGTAAATTCTCACCTTTCTTTTACTGAGCAGAGTGTCAAATGAGTAGTGAATGCCACTTGTCACACCACCATAATAGTGGTATGAATGCTTTTAAATACACCAAGGTCTAGCTATACCACATATATGCCATGGATTAACAAATTTTTGTATACCACACTGTCAGTTTGCAGCTTAAATTATATAGAGGTATGATATTCTTAGAGTAAAAAAACATATTTATATTCCTCAGCCTCTAAGATGTTCCACTGTTGAAAATGCTAGCAAATCACTTAACTGATATTAAGAACTTCAGAAACACAAGGACTCTGAATTACAGTCTGTAATAGTTCATTTTGAGCTATGCACAACCAATTTCCTGTTTGTTTTATGCCTTCATGAATACCACCCTATATGCTTTCAGATAACTTCATCACTATTCTTTTGTAGAAATTGTATAGGAAATGATTAAGGTGAATAAAAATTGCTGCTTTCAGTTTCTTATAATATAATCCTGCATCATGGAACAGGAACTGTTATTAGTATGCATCAACTTTATTACTTTAAAGAAACTGGGAATGTGTCAGTTTACTAGCAAGGTTATTTTTTTCTAAATTTAACCCTCTGGAGCATTTAAGGCATTTGGATCCTAATTCATCCTTGTTTTCAGTCCATTTATTTATTTAGTAATAATGTCAGCTAAATCCTGAGAGAGCACCAGATGAAGTGTTGGCTTTAGATTTCTTTTGGCTCATTTCACATTACCATCTGAGAATTTCTTGTCTTCCTAAAGAGAGATGTGGCATTCTATCACTTCATATTACAGTATTTGTCTACTATCCTTAACCAGTATTAGACAGTGTTTATGTTTAGTGATCTTACTTTAAAAACTGAGCATCAGCTGTCAAATATATATATATATATATATATATATATATATATATATATATATATGCGAACCTATCAGCTCCACGAAAGAACACTTACCTGAAGACCAGATCACCGAGACCACATTGTCAACAGAGCAGATCTCTGACAATGGTAAGTATAAGTAGTGTGGAATGGGATGTATTCCCATTTCCGCAATGTGGTGCGATCTCGGAGTTGATATATTTAAGTAGGGGTGTGTGGAGGACGCAGGGGAGCTTGCCCCTCTTCTGTGTATGTGTTTGTTTTTGTTTTTTTATTTTATTGCGGAAACAGGATTAAATTCCGTTCCGCAGTATTTATACTTACCTTTGTTGGTGGTGTGTTGTGTCTGCAATGTGGTCTCAGTGAATTGGTCATAGGGTAAGTGTTCTGTCATGGATCTGATATGGATGTGTGTATATATATATATATATATATATATATATATATATATATATATATATATATATATATATATATATATATCCATACAAAATTGTCAGTTTTTAATCATATATTTTCTCATAACTTTTCTTATCTTCAGTACTTGGCAAACTGTAGTCACATGTTCAGTATCTGTGTTCAAATACTAATATAATCTGAGTCTCTGTAGTACTGGGATACTCAACATTATCTGTTACAAAATTATGCTCGGTCAATGTTTTTCTGGTTTCTTCAGAATAAATCCATGGAGAAATGTACCAATTTCATTCATGCTGCAGTTTGTCTAGTAGTCAGATCTGAAATTACATCTTAAGGTACAAATAAATTTCAGCTGTGAAAGAACTGTAGAATGGAAGCTGGTTCAATTAATCTCCATGCGTTTTGAATTTGTGGCTTGCAATTTCAGATTTACAGTATATAAACAACAAGAACTTGGTAGAGAAGGAAAAGACATCTCATTTATGAAATGTGAGTCTTGTTGGTTACTTTAAACCAAGAAAAGAAATGGACATCACTGATTTGAATCCAACATTTGCAGATGTGTAATTAAATGAGAACAAATGATAAAGACTAAAGCAGAGCAGTAAGAATGTATAAAAGCCTATTTAGTTTTGAAAATCACACCCAATATAATTAGATGTAGTTAGAAAACATATATTATTCTGTGTGATCTTACATTGCATTGCATGCTAACTACCATAAATTTGTTTTGCAGTGCCTTCTTGAATCTTCCCTGCTAAGTCCTTTTCTGACCCATTTATGAAGGACATAATTATTATTAAGAGATACGTCTGATAGACTAAATATTTGCTTCTTTTTAACTACCCTCATGAATCTCATTATGGACAATGATACTTTTTTTGGCTTGTTGTACTTGCTTATGGGACAAGGAAATGAATGCTTACGATTCTGGTACTCTTTTTTTTTTTTTTTTTTGTTTCTTAGGGGACAGTTAGGTACACCTTTGAGACACTGAATAGATCCAGTGAGCTTTGACCAGTTCTTCTCTGAGACAGGCTATCCCATGCTAGTCTAGAAAGGTGCTGTAGATGGTACAACACTGCATACTGCAGATGGTCCCCATGGGAAACTGCCATGAATTCTGAAAAGTAAAGTTAATGCTAACTCTCTCTCCTCACTTTCTCTCTAAAGTATCATGCCTCTGGAAATGTATGTATACAATAAGCTCTCAATTGCCATATATTTCTTTTTCTGGGGGGGCAATTTGTACCTCTTTACCATTTATAACAGGCTTTACCCCAACAACCATAATTCATATATGTAAGGCCTATGAGACTGTAATAGATTGCAGTAATGTTTATGCTTGCTTTCCTAAATAACACTTTTATTTAGAAGATGAAAAAGAAGTACTGCACTTTTTATATAACATGACGGCTTGGTTATAGTCATCCAAATGGTGAAAAAGAATGAATAAAACAGTTAGTACTTATAAAGAGCAAAACACATACCCCGGGATTCATGAAGCTTGCGCCAGGCTCCAGAGTAGCATTGGTGATCTAGTGCTAAATATGGCCGCCAAGCGATTCAGGTAAGAGCTGTTTCCACGTGCACTACCAGTGTACGGCATAGCTGCACAGCTCCCGGTGCATGTATGCTAATTACTCCATGCGCAGCAGTGTAGCATGCAAATGAAGGTATATATAAAGCAGACCAATCTTACGTATTATAATGTTAATATATGCCAATGGTTAAATATATAGCCAATGGCATAAAACAACATGCACAACATATAAAAAATAACATTTAATGTCATGGCACACCAACGCAAAGTAAAATCGCAGTGCATCTGTGCGCAAACGGGATCACAAGGAAAATATATTTAGATGTCATACAACTGCAATGTAACACAAGTCATGATGTCCCCATAATAGTCAATGGCACGCAAGCTACACCACAACCATGGCGCAAGGGTTGCTAAGGGTCTCTGACAGTGTTCCGTGTGGTAACTAGGAATTAGCAGTCAATGCCATGCAAATGAGTCAAGTAATACTGAATTGCAAATGCCCCGCCAGCGTAAGGATGTACCACATGGCATAGCGGTACAACACTGAGGAGTGGCCTGGAGGTAAACATGACATCAAGAGAGGGGTACACCACCGTAGCTGTAAGCACATTGGATCATTGCTAATCCATGTTGCGTGTTGCTAAGCAAACCTGCAGGATAGGGGTGTGGAAGTAGCCATAGCCTTGCTTAGCTGAGAGCACACAAGGTAACCGAAAGTTCATGTGAACGTGGATGAAAACACGCATGAAACCCGGTAAACGGCTGTGCGCAGCGCGCACCACAGCTGAAACAGGAAGGATTCGGGAAGACAATAGGGAAATGCTGCAGCATGATAATTGGAGTACAAATGAGTAATTAACACCTAGACACTCACAGTGGGCCATAGACAACAGCTAACAAGGCTGCTAGCAGCTGCCTGCAGAACGGGAAAGGGGAGGTGCATTATAGCAAAGAAAAGATAACTGTCACAGCAGAACAAAGCAAACTTGCAGTAGATCAGCTACATAACACATTTCCCGACACAATCCTGGGTTGTGAAAGTACAAAACAAGAAAGGTGGCAGCTGGATGCATGCCTGACAATGGGAGGGGAATCGGGTTGAAAATTGAAGTAAAGGGCAATAGATGAATCACGGCAGCCAAGCTTAAGTCAACACCAAAGGCCCCACAATAGCAGTACCTGCTGTAAAACCAATAATTAAGATACCCTGCAGCTGGAATAGCACAAACACACCCAATTACACCAGCATCATCCATTGCACTATAGTATAAGGTGTGAAAGTCCCACACACACTTGTGCATTCCCAAACACTCTGCACCACTCTGCACCATTGGTGTATACAGACGGGGAACTTTTAATATGTACATGGTAGGGGCCGCCATAGCTTTGATTCACCAGCATGTGTTGGAGACTGACGGTGGTTTGGAGGATGATGCTGACAGCCATCTCAGGCACCGGAGCAGGAGAAGAGTTTTCCGATCCAGGGTAACCTACCAGGGGCTACATGATCTGGAGATAGTAGGGCATTACAGGGTGGACAGGGACATCATACAGCAATTTGTTGAGCTGTGCCAGCCACACCTCAGAGTCAGAAGCAACAGAGGGGCACCCATCCCAGTGGACATCAAGGTATTCGTAAGCTTGAGAATACTAGCCACAGGTACCTTCCAAAGGCCAACTGAGGATATCATGGGGATCTCACAGGCATCAGCATACAGGGTACTCCACCAGTTCCTGGATGCCATGTTACCACATGCCAATGAGCACATATACGTCCCCTGAATGCAGGAGGAGTTGGCCAGCAAAATGTGTCTCTTCCACCGTGTGGCAGACTACCCACAGGTACTGGTTGCAATAGACTGCACGCACATACACATCAAGTCACCACCCGGTGAGCAGGGTAGGCGCAAAGGATTCCCCTCCATCAACAGCCAGGTCATGCGCAACGCCCAGGGCATTATCATGGATGTGTGTGCTGGCAGCCCTGGAAGCTATCACGACTCCCACTTCTGGCATGCCTCACAGCTGTATCAGGTATTTTCCAGGGGGGGGATCCCATATGGCCACCTGGTGGGGGATGCTGGCTATGCACTGGAACCGTAGATGATGACAACCCATCAGAAATGCACACATAGCCACGCAAGAATGCCATAATGAGGTACATGCAAAAACCAGAATCATCATAGAGCACGTGTCTGAGATGCTGAAATCATGGTTCCGTTGCTTGGACATATTTGGTGGAGCCTTGCAGTACTCTCCAGGAACGTGTGCCCACATCTTCATGGTATGTGCCATGCTACACAATATGATCTTGCAGAAACAGCTGCAGCAGGGACAGAATTGTGAAGGCTCTCACAGCCCACCACCATTGCCAAGGGACCCACAGTCACAGGGGGACTCAGACCATGAACACCCTGTGCTAGCCCCAGTAGGCAGACAGAGGCGTGCCCAGTGTGCCCATGCCTTGGCAAAGAGGGAACGTATAGCACACACACTGACAGTGTAGGCACTCATGGACTGACACCCTTCTCCACCTGCACACACAGCAAACATGGATGGCACACACACACACGACCACCTGTAAAGTGTCATGTATAGGTGGTCTACTGTGTGCATTCTACATAGGTAGCCCTCAACTATTGTACACACAACCGCCATTGGCACAAGGTAAGTCAATACCTGAACTGTAAATTAAGCTATCAACATGTGTCCATACTGTATGTACAGGTTCATAGATACATAGGTAGGTACATGCCCAACTGCTGAGGCCACTCATGCGCATAGGCAAAATGTGTCTGCAGTCGCCACCCCATCGATTAACTAACTATCCCTCTGTGGAGCAGAGCCAATTGCGGGATCCCTGGGGTGTAGCCACTGTTCACCACCCACTCTGCAAGGATTCCCTGGAGTATTAGTGAGGGGTTTTGATTAATGTAATCAGGGATGTAGTTCCAAATAATGGGGAGTATCCCTGACAGGAATCTTCACAGATGTTTATATGTTACATAGTATACCTTAAACACAGCTTGCATATATAGGTAGTTCTCCACAGAATAATAAACATGTAGAACACACAACTGCTGAAATGTGCATTAAATACCCTTGCACTACCAGTGCCTGCTCTGAGAGGTAAGATATCACTGCCAGGATTAGAACACACAACCATGTACACATTCATCACAATAACAAACCACTAAGCTACCTGAGATGTACCAATGGCAGTTGTGTATACTGACAGGATAAAACACAAAAGGTAGGAATGTGTTGAAATAGGACAAACCGGCATGTACCCAATGAAAGGTGTATGTTATATATATATATATATATATATATATATATATATATATATATATATATATATATATATATATATATACACACATCCGTAATTGTGTTTTTTTTTGTGTATGCTGTATTGGAATTTGTACATCTGATCTGCTTTACTACTGTGCTGTGTAGGAATTTGTATATTATGATATGCTTCAAAAGCGTTTATGACAGACAATTGTGGCTCTATGTACGTTGAAACTTTATGAGTATTTTACAGTCATTTGATGAGCTTAGTCAGTGTTTCTGACAGCCGACCTGTACATACTACTGGCATTTGTTTCTGCTTTGTAAACGTTTTAAGATAGCTGAACAGGCTCTATGGTATTAAATCTGTGATACCATTGGTTCTACTGCTACATTGGTTTGGTGTGTTCCCCGCGTGGCGTCTCATCTGCATTGTGGGTATCCTCTGTACTCTCAGTACTACTGGAACTGCATTCTAACACTGAGAGCTACACAAAGGTTTAAATGGCTTATTTTTCATTTTATAGTCTAAAGCAATACATTGTGGGTATTCTCTCTCTTCTCTGTAGTACCAAAGCCGTAGCTAATACTGTGAAGTTACACGTGGGGTTGAATGGCCAATGCTACTGTTGACCCTAGTCCACAGCCCTCCTTACTGTGATCTACTTCTAGCTGTTGAGGTTCCTCAACTTTCAACTTGCTGTCTGTGATCTAACCTATTGACCCCTTATGTTGTGCTGTGGTATTTGGATAGCCTGCTTACGCTAATGTCACACAGAGGGTTTATTTCTCCCTGGTGGCTATACTACCCAGCATCCAGGGTGGTTTCTCAGTTATAAATTTATTACAGCCCACTGTGAGCTGCTCGCAGGTTTGTCCGGTTAGCAAATAACAATCTTTTGACCATAGTGCTACCTGCTGAGGACTAAGCCAGTCTTGTCCCTCTCCTGGTTTCTAATGTATATATTTAGTACAGCCCACTGTGATCTTCTCGCAGGTTTTGTCTGTTGAGCAAATAATAATCCTTTAACTATAGCGCTGCCTGCTGACGTCTAACCTGCTTACGTTAATTATAATGAGATGGTTTAATTCTCCCTGGCGGCTATACTACCTGGCACCCAGGGAGGTTTTCTGATTTACAAATTTATTACAGCCCTTTGTGAGCTTCTCGCAGGTTTGTCCGGCTAGCAAATAATTACTCTTTAACCATAGCACTACCTGCTGAGGTCCAAACCAGTCTTGCCCCTCTCTTGGGCTCTGGTATATGTATAGCACGGCAATACTTTACAAATATCCTAAAGGGGTTTTCCTCCTTTGCGGCTACTCCACTTGGGTTCAAAAGGGGTTTAACTTACAAATCTGCCTCAGCCTATTTAATCTTGTGCTCAGGCACTGAGCGCTGCACTCTTGCTAGCCAAGTGTTACTAAAGAAGTTATTACTGGGCTATTTGTGCTGTGTCAGTATTATTGCTATTCTGTACATTACAATATTTTATGATTGTGAAGGGTTCTATTACTGTTAAACTACTTGCTTCATTTTCTTTTTTTCTGCTGTAGTCAATATTAATTGCTATTCTGTACATTACAATATTTTATGACTGTGAAGGGTTCTATTACTGTTAAACTACTTGCTTCATTTTCTTTTTTTCTGCTGTAGTCAATATTAATTGCTATTCTGGACATTACAATATTTTTATGACTGTGAAGGGTTGTATTACTGTTAAACTACTTGGTTCATTTTCTTTTTTCAAAAGGTTAAATTACTTAGTTTAGTTTTTCTTCCTTAGTTAATTTTGTATAGTAGTTAGAAATTACATGATTTTGACTGTAGTAGCTACATATGCATTTCTTGTCTGAGCCACACATTTGAATGTATAAGACTCTATAAACTGAATACCCATGCTAATACTTTACTGTATCTTACAATCCACTCAACTACTGACTTGCACTCCTCTTCCTTCATTTTTCCTTCCACTCCTGCATAGTCCCTAACCTAGTTGGCTAACAAATTTAACAATCTTTCTGTCTCTTTTTCAGCTACCAAGCCTTGTGTTAAGACACAGCCTGCCCCTCTATCAGAAACCCTGTAAGGCTAATGAAATCCAACTGAACAGAAGGGAAACCTATCCTAGAAGCTCCACAGGAACTATCTAGACTCTCTGTGTTCAGCATCACAGTGTAGTTGATATCCTAGAGTATCTTTAGGATTAAACTATAAACTTGTGAGTGCTTTAATTTTAAATTAATTGTAAGTGCATTAAATTTAAATTAATCTGTAAGGACCAGCACACCCGTGGACCTACCCTTCTGACCATCTCTTTACTATCTTACCCCCCACCTCCTATCCTACTGGAGCTAGTGTTTTCCCTACATTTACCACTACAGGGCAGCAGACCTCAAGCCATGGTAAACTATCTCTTATTGGAAGTAGAAATCCACTAGCTCTGCTGACCAGCCATACTCTGCTATCCCTGCTTGTACTTTTTACACAAGTAATTACCCCCCACCCCATGAAAAGTTGAAAAGGGAATTATCCTGGTTAAGTGTGTGAGTTTTAGAAACTAGACAGCTTTTTTGTCAATTACTACTACAGCTACTGGCCCCCTTAATTAACTCTCTGCTTAAACTTCCTTTCCTGCCATAGCACTATTTATAAATATCTTTCTCTCTGTTATAAAACCCTTTACTCTTAGCTTTCTCCCCTACACAGCTATACCTTTGCTCACCACTTTCTGATAAGTAGCAACAGAAAATGTCTCTTACCTTTCCTAAGCCTGTAGAACACAGTCTCTCTGCATAACTGATTGCCTCTCAGCCTCTCTCAGCTCTGACCTGCTCTGTTCGCCCTATGGGCTCTCTCCGCTCCCCTACCCTACCCTCAATTCCCACCCACCCCCAGAGGTCCTACACTTATACTTCCCTAACCACACCCTCTCTCTCTTCCAACCTATCCCATACTTCACCTCATCCCATACACTTTAGCCACACCCCTACAATCCAACTATCACTCTCAATAAGCCACACCTTAGAGTACCTTACCATATCCACTTACTCTTAACTAATATATATTAGTGCCCTCCTCTCTTCACTTCCCTTATCCTTTATCTTCTTTTCCTCTACTTTTCAATCCCTAACTCCTCACTCCTCTTATTTACAATCTCAATAAGATGTCTCTGGCTAATCTAACCAAGCTAACACTTGCAGTTATACTTTCTACTATCCTCACCTCGACCTACCTTCTTACCTCCTTTGAAAAACTGCACTATTACCATCTTAACCACCCCCTAAAACAAACAGCAATTCATACTCATATACCCTCTAATAGTCATACTAATATAACTTCCATTCCCAGTTACCTACTACCTAAATACCATGGACTCTCCCACATTGAACACAATATACCCACAATAAAGAAAGTGAAAATTCAAACTAACCTTAGGTATAATTCAGTAACAAAACTAAATAATCCCTCCTTAAAAGACAGTGACATCCACCCCAATCCTGGCCCTACCAACTCCACTATCCATACAACCCACCCTAAACTCAATAACTCTCTCCTAATAGGACATCTAAATATCCAAAGCATTAATAATAATAAAGTAGCCCACCTCCATGCCCTCCTAGATATTCACTCCTTTGATATCCTCTGCCTCACTGAAACTTGGTTGAAACCAGAAACTAAAGACAATGAAATCATTCCCCAAGGCTATAACATAGTGAGACAAGACTGAACAAAATGGAAAGGGGGTGGAGTAGCAGTTCTATTTAAAGATGGACTTCATATCTCCACCCTACCATATAATCCAACCCAGGATAGTAACACAGAAGTCCTCATCATCAAACTTCAAATCAATACATACAAATCTTTATACATTATCTGTATTTACTTACCACCAGGAAATAATATCACTACAGTAGAGGCCATACTAAGCTGGGTGTCTTCTACTTACCCCCAAGAAACAATAATACTAGGCAACTTCTATATTGACTGGAAAGGTGATAGTGTGGAAAATCCTTCCTCTCATATTAACCTTCATGGCTTTAGCCAAACTATAACTTCTACAACCAGAATTAACAAACAAAATAAAATAGAGAGCACCTTAGACTGGATACTTATAAACAAGCAGAAACAATCTTATAAGATAGGAACACTGCCAGACAATGTAAGTGATCATTTTTTGACCTAGATCATAAGAGAAAAGAAGGATCTTCCCAACCTCCCCACCTTTAGGATAGCACCCTCTACCAAACACTTTAACTCAGAATTATTTCAAACTGAACTTAGTGCCTGTGACTGGAACCCATTAAAAACCCTTCCACTTGAAGAGGCTGTAAAGTATCTTAACTCTAAATTCTTATCTATCCTGGATAGGCATGCACCTAAACGGTCCATCAGAATGAAGTCCAACCCAGCCCCATGGCTTTCTAAAGAAACCAGACATCAAATTTTGCTTAGGATCAAAGCTTGGGCTAAGTGGAGATCAAACATAAATATCTCTGATCAACTAAATTTTAGGCAGCTGAGAAATAGCACAAAAAGGCAATACTTACAGATAAAAAGAACTACTACTGTAAACTGCAGCAAACTCACCAAAATAATCCTCAGAAGTTCTGGTCTAGTATCAATAAACTCCTTTCCCCAAGACACTCTCGAACACCAACCCCACTTGATGTAGATCCAAATACCCCCCATCAAACTGCCAATACCTTTAACTCTTTCTTCACTGACACCATACAGTCTCTAGCTAGTCAACTTATCCCAGACAACTCAAGCCTTCCCACCACCACACCAGACTCTCTACCTACATTCAAACTACAACCCATCTCTACTACTCTCATCTATAAATTCATTCAAAAACTCAAGCCATGTACTCCTTCTGCTGACCAACTACCGTCACAATATCTCCAAAAAGCAGCCAAAGTAATTGCCTATCCTATATCCATTCTTATAAATAGGACAATCAAAGAGGGAACCATTCCAGATATTTGGAAAATCTCCTATATTATCCCCCTACACAAAGGTGGGAACTCAAATGACTACTCTAATTATCGGCCAATAGCTCTCTTATCACCCTTAGCAAAAATTATGGAAAAATGCATTCACCAACAACTTTTACATCATCTATCTCAACATAGCATAATAGCAAACTGCCAACATGGCTTTAAGCCATCACACAGTACCACTACTGCCCTTTTATCCTTTACAGATACCATCAATAGAAACAGCAATAAAAACATCCTCTCATCTGCACTCTTTATTGACCTCTCAAAAGCTTTTGACATAGTAAACCACACCCTCTTAATCAATATTCTTGAATCCCTTTCCTTTGACTCTCAGGCTGTTAAATGGTTCAGATCCTACCTCAGCAACAGGCAACAGGCAGTTCTCTGGGAAAATCAAATTTCATCCTTTCTGCCAGTCACCCTCGGAGTCCCTCAGGACTCTATTCTTGGACCACTTCTTTTCTCATTATTTATCAATGACCTCCACGTAGTAATTCCTCAAGCCACCTGTTCAATATGCAGATGATTCTATGCTAATATGCTCAGCATACTCCCCATCAGAACTATATTCTCCTACTCAAAATGTTTTTAACACTGTAGAAACATGGTTTACAAAACACTGCCTCCTTCTTAATGCCAAAAAAACAAACTCCTTCTCTTTACCCCCACTACCAAGTCCTCCCCCATAGATTTCTCAGTCTCTTCCAATAATGGCACTGTTATATTCCCTGACTCTACCACTAAACTGTTAGGAATAACCATTGACAATAACCTTACATTTGATTACCATATAAATAACACCATTAAAACAGTCAAAAGAAAATAGGCTGCTTATATAGAATAAAACCTTTCCTAACTCCAGCAGCCAGAACCAAGATTGCTCACTCCCATCTAATCTCTACTCTTCTGTATGCCTCACCTATTTATACCAACATAAAGAAACATAATCTCAACAAACTAGCAACTTCCTACAATAACATCATCAGATTCACTACTGGCAATCCCTTTAGAACCCACCACTGTCTGAATCTTTGGCAACTAGACTGGCTTGAATTCCAAAACCATCTGATAATCTCCCAACTCACGATTGCCCAGAAGATATTTTACCAACCCAACACCACCCCTATACTCTCCAATCTCTTAATCCCCTATAAAAATCTGAATTCCCTACGTTCTTCTAGCAAACTCCTCCCTAGCATAACAAAGTCTAACAACATGGCTGGTGACTCTCTGTTTACTAACGCAGCGGGAAAAAACTGGAACCTGCTACCCAATGAACTAACTCTAATCGCATCCTTGCCTCTCTTTAAACAAAAACTCAAAAAACACCTTAAAACGCACTGGTTATGCCCCTGTAGTAACCCTGACTAACCACCCTCTCCCACCACTGTTTTTTTCCTCTTCCTTACAAACTTCCAAACATTTTAATGCTTATTCTTGTAAGCAAGGCTGGTACTGTTTAAACTCTAATCAACATATTGCTGAAATATTTCTACTTGATGTGAAAAATTCCTTATGAATCTTACTGTGCTACATTATTATTGTTGCTTTTTCAAGTGTAAATGTTTTTTACTGTTGCTTTTTCAAGTGTAAATACTTTTAGTATGTTATAATTACTTGTTGTATTTTTTTATCAATCCTTTCATTTTCCATGTAATGAGATTTTTAATTTTTCTATCTTGTTGGAGCTTTTCTTCCCGGGCCTCTACTGAAAATGGAAATATATCCAGCTAGACTAGCCTGGTTAACAAATGTAAAATAAATAAAAAATAAACATCATCATATATATTTATAGAGAGAGAGAGAGAGGGAGAGAGAGAGAGAGATATATGTCGATATATGGGGATATACATATATATGTAGATATATAGATAAGTTAACAACATCTACATAACCATGGAGGTACATATAAATGGGATACCTACCAGATACTGACTACTTTACATACCGATACGCGTAATCCCGAGGCTTAAGGTCCGAATGAACACAGTACTGAAACACCAGATGCGTGAGGTGTAAAATCATGTTGTTAAGGGACAGTTAGTCAGTGCTTCTGCTGTTGTGGTTTAGGTTAGTTACTGTGTGTAAGTGTGTTTCTTAGGGCTGTAGTATGTGTAAGTGTTTGTTCTGTGTGTGGTGTGTGTTCTTGGGGGACTGTAATGTGTGGGTGTGGGTTAGCTTTGTGCATCTGTTTGTATGACTTAGGAGGTAGAATATTAAATTGGGGGAGGTGTGGGGGGTGCAGCCACCTACATGGGGGTGTAAGGGGGCTTGGTCACCTGCTCATACGTAGTGTAGGATGGTTTGTTTGGATGTGTTGGGTAGCAGTGTGCCTGTGTGTGCGTATGTGTGTGTTCCATGTTCATGTTACTTTCGTGAGTTACTGTCGCTGTCGGTAATGTGGGCTATGGGAGTCTGGTCCCGGTACTGTGTGCGTCGGAACTCTGTGGTTTCGGGATTCTGTAGGTATCCCGTATACAGCCATTGAAGTGTTCATATATGTGTATAACATGGACCATAGCAATCACACATTCTGCCACTACCAACCTTTATGAACAAAGGATATGGAGAGTATATGCCTATACACTATTACAAATATGTGCTATGGACATGAGCCAAGGATAGTGTTACCACCTGTCCCACTTTGCGAGGGACACTCCCTCTTTGGGCAGTTGTGTCTTGACCAAATATATTAAATGTGGCAAATGTCCTGGGATTGTAGCACATAATTATGTCCCATATGTACTGTAATAGTTGCCTACAATAGTTATTTCTGTATCTAAAATACCTACATGTTACAAGAAACAGGATAAGCAACTAAACTGCTACAAGAATAAGTTTATATTTAGGCAAGAAAGGAAAGTTCTATCCCTTGTACTGACCGTGGGTTTGTGTCAGCCTGTAAAATCTGATGTGTGTCCCAAAAATGTCCCACTATGGCCATATGAAAAGGTGGTAACCCTAGCCAAAGAGGGTCAGTCACCAATACAACTACGATGACTGCAAATACCTATGACAGAAATACACAGCTTTCATGTAGCAACACTTTATTACATTCAGATGTATTACCGAAGGGATTCAAGGACTAACATCACCTGCATGCTATACAGGAACCACATAACAGTGCCTTAATGAATCAGCCTGCAGTTACCATTGTATTAGTCCACAAAAGGATAGGTGTTCACATAGGGAAGGAACCCTCACGCACATATCGATTATGTATAAAAGCAGTTCATACACACCTGCATCTGCTATGCACACCCACCAATATCACCCCCACACCCAAACATATTACAATACAAACTGTAATAACATCACAAATCATTCACTCACTGTACGACATCTGCAGAAGCCTTAACATACCTTGTCAGAGACACACTAACATGGCCCTAAGTGGAATAGCTGTTGTTATACAATGGAACAGCTGCTGATGTTACAGGGCTTGTTTGCACTAATCCCTTTTCAGAGGGTTGTGTGTACACCGGGATGTGTTAGCAATTACTGAGTAACAGCACAGTATGCTACACTTGTACACCAAATCAATGATGTCTGGTGTACTGTAAACTGACTGTAAAATGACTGTAAACCACATAACAGTTCATGCATAGCCATATAGCCTTGAGCTGGCCAAACATCCTTGCCAGACTTAAAAATCTGCAGAAGTATCAAGTACAAACAAACCCTGCATAAGTAGCAATGTTCTGAAATATAACAGCTGTACTCACATGTAGAACTAAATCGTCTATCCATTACACACAGTCCACGGGAGTCATGAATGTAATATATCTCTGTGTGTCTCCATATAGCTGTTGAAATATATCGCAAACAACACATCCAAGCCGTCTTCCTTGAAAGTAAGGCAAACGTGCAATGCCCAAAAGGAGTACTCAGCTGATGGAGTAGCTGTAAAGCTGATGTGCATCTAATTAACTACTTTGGAACAGCAATTGGTGGACAGGATACCACATGTTACCGATATGTAACTAGAAAAGGATGTGTTATCACACATTCAAGCCATCCGTATATACCAGCGGAATGTTACAAAGAACATTGAAACACAAACTGAAAATGATTGAATCAACAGTTAACGACACCTCAGGTTACTAATAAGGTATGTAGAACAGTCATTATGTCTGGGTATGTAGTACCTTTCTGTAGTATTTAAAGTGCACGCAATCCATATAGTGGAAACCGTTATCTTGTAGTGATGTATTGTTGAGCATAGTAACGCTTGTAGTATTTGTGTGTACTGCTGTAGGACACAAGGCAAACACTGCATGCACCACAAGGGATGCTTTATAAGGGCTTTGAACAGAAATACTCCTCACCAGCCGATGTCAGTGACAGGGCTGGTCCAACAAGTATGTGCTATAACAGGGGATAGTATATGTTGATATATTGTAACTGTAGCCATATGTATGGGTGTATTACTGAGAATAGCATGTGGAAGGTTGGGCCACTGTGCAATTATGATTTGAATTGTGGGATATTGTGTCGATAACTGTGTAATGTACAGTATTGTAGGCAGATATGTATTACAAGCTGCATAGTATTACTGTAATGTTAGGCAAACATTAGTTATGTCTATTGGCATTTACAATACACAATAACAGGATACACATGTCTTTTAGTCACCCAACAGTTTATCAGCATGATAGCAAAGTAAAATGAAAGAGCTTGTTAACTATCCATGTACATAAGACATGTAATATGTGCAAAGGTAGGTACTAGGCTGTCTTACCAAGGGTATTTGTAAGCCTAGATAGAGTGTGTTGGCTTTCACCACCCCCATAGGTTGGTTCCCTGTGCCTCTGAACAGCAGAGCCATTAGTTCCCTGTGCCTCTGTCCAGCAGAGCCACTGCAGTGATCCCCAGGGTACATGTCTGTCTCCCATCCACATGTCAAGGTTTCCCTTGAAGAGTGCTAGTGAGGGGCCGTGCCTGATGTACATTAGAATCATGTTTCAAAGCATGGGGAGTGTCTGGGTCAGGAATCTATCCATCCAGCACATCCTACTCATCGTTGTAGCTAGGTGTATATCCCTAGAGCATGTGGCTCTCAGGGGCCTCTGTTTAGGTGGAGCATATCCAGCAATACGGGGTTGGACATGGGCCTTGTATTTCAATCAGAGATCACCTGTGAGTATGCGGTATGCAAAGGAGTACAGCTGGAGTTTCTTAGGTTGGGCTGCATAGGTCATCTGTTTGAGGTCAGTAATCCTCTTGGTGTGGTACTGGTGTGGTCTTCCAAGCTGTTGCAGTTGTCTTATAAGGTATATCCCAAATGGGGTGTTGTATCCTTTAATGGGTCTAATATTTCATGAGTAGAGTCACAATGTCCTCCTTTGATCTGGATGCGAACCCATTAGAGATTAGGGGGGCCATATAGAAGGATATTCTAACCACCTTGTCATTATGGGTATCGAAGGAGAGATTGCTGTCTACTGGGGTTCCCAGATCCCTTATTACCTTTTCTGTATGTAGGGCACTAGCACCTATGTGGTAGTTCGTGGGTAATTAGTTATATCCAAAGGGGATGACTATGCACTTTTAGGCATTCAGCTTGACGCCATGATATTAACACCAGGTATCCATCTCAGTGCGACCCTTCCAGAGGGTGTCTGTAATAGCTGGGGAAACAATTATGTCCCCTAGTTTGCAGTCGTCTGCAAACCTTTTCAGCCAAAGCCCTCCTGTGCTTGTCTGTATGTCAGAGAAGTACATACCGAACATGAGGGGTCCTATGACTGAGCCCTGGGGGACGCCACTTGTAACTGGTATACAGTCTGACCTAGGGTATGCAACTCCCACTGTGTGGGTTCTGTCCGTGAGCCACTTTGCAAACCATCACATGATGTAGGGGTTAATGTTCAGGCGGATGGGTATGTTGATAATACCAGAAGGAGGAATGGTGCTGAAAGCCTATGGGAGATTTAGGTAGGATGTGTGGACCTCCTTACCCTCATCTAATGCCTTGGTAACTGTCTCTAAGAAGTCCACCAGGTTTAGGAGGCATGGCCCACCCTTAACAATGCCAAATTGGGAGGGGTCAAAGGTTTGGAGGTACCCAATGTCTCTGTGAATGAGATCCATGATGTGCACCATAGCCTTGCAGACCAGGCTAGTCAGGCCTATAGGGAAATAGGTCCCATGGTCCGTTGTGGTGCCACCTTTGTGGAGTGGGATAATTGTTGCTGTACGCCATTCAGGGGGCACTATGCCTGATGTGAGGCTACTATTGAACATGGTGCATAGGTGGGGAGACAGTACGTTCTGAAGTTCGTGTAAAATGCAGCCTGGGATGTTGTCCGGCCCCATGGATGCTGTGATATTGGCTTTAGAGTGTGCAGCTTTTGGGGGGGGGGGGTAGTACTGAACTTATCTGCCAGGATGTTGCCAATATCAGTTGTTTCTGTAATGTTTGTGCCTTTGTGCTGTAACTCAGAGCAGATCTGGTTGTTGACATTGAGATATGTGACATAGCTATAGAATGCTTTGTGGTTGTTGTTGGCATTAGTAGCATTTTAGTTTTTGTAGCTAGCTTTAGAGGATCTTATAAGGTATCTCACCATCTTACTGAGGCTGGCCAGGGAGCTCCTCCATGCATGGGATTGTACTTTCATTTGCAACAGTGTCTTCCTCCTGTAGTACAGTTTGTTTATGGCAGGGGACCCCCAGATTGGTTTCCTTAATTAGGAGTACAGTGTCCTGGTTCTGTTTGGGATAGCACAAGCCATGCACTCGTGTAAGTGCTTATAGATTACATCTTTGTAGGATTCAGCAGTTGCAACAGTATTGTCCATCTGCATGGATGTCATAACGTTCACCATGTCTGTCTTAAGAAGCATGTAGTTGGCTTTGTAGACATATTATACTGTGGTTCCCTTAGTGGGGGTGGGGGCAGGATGTGGATATCAACGGTGTTCAGCTCATGGTCTGATCGGACCAACGAGGAGTTGGCTTCATGTGTGGAGCACCAGTCACTCATGTTGTTAATGCCTAGATCTAGGATATTGTTGCCCCTGGTGGGTGTGTGGATATGCTGAGTCAGGGCATTGGTGTTTATGAATTCCAGAAAGCATTGAGCTAATGTGTTGGTACACGAGTAGTTTTCCCAGTTAATGGTGAGGTAGATTCAGTGAGACTATGTGATGAGTGTGGTGTGTTGCGAATGTTTACCTTCTCTACATGACAGTCAGGGTCAGGCTTGGTTGGACAGACTTTTACCTCCAGTTGGCTAGATGGGTGCATCTCTCACAGGTTGTAGTGTTGGATGGTAGGAGGAGAGGCTTATCTGTGTACATGAGGCAATGTGTACATTGCCTCAAGATGTCCAGATTCATCAGATAGATAGGTGAGAACACTGGCAGTTGACTCTTAGACATGCCTGAAGATAGAACTACTTTCACCTAGATAAGTGAGGAAAGTGAGTACAAGAGCTAATTTACTCTAAGCAAGTGAGAAAAGTATGTACAAAACCTGTTCACCCTTACCTCCAGGTAATGAGGAAGATTGAGTGCTATAGTAATTATTAGCTTACATAGTGCTTACAAGTCCTGAACAAGTGCTTAGCATGAATAAGCAATCCAGATAGGGTCTTGGATAACATAAACACATGGCCCCCTCCCCACCACAAGTACACAAGCATATATCCATGTACACCACAGGGCCCCTGTACCCACAACTATGCAGGAACAAGCTGCACTCAGGCTGCATGGGACCTGTCCACATCACAGGTTGTATCATACACATATGGCAAAACAAGATGCTCTCCACATACACATCATGTAAAACATAGCTCCATGTCAGGTTGTGTACACACTGAATGGTGCACACCAAAAGGTATCACAACCCACAAAGGGGGAGACACCACTGATAATGGGAAGTACTGCACTACTACCCTGCTGAGTCTGGTCTGGAAGGCCATGAACCTTGATCAATTAATTGATGTCAGCAGTACAGATGTAGATGACAGTATGGTTGATGTCACACTGCATATCATAACCTTGCCAGGTCATAGGACAGCATCACCCATACTGTGTACCACCTACACTCGGTATACTAGATGTTCATTCCTATGTCACCAGAGTGTTTTGCAACAGGACTGCTGGCAGAACCAACACTACTGAAGGTGTCTGAATAATACATGCTCATCACACCAGTGGCAGCTACAGTATGTCAGGGTTAACGAATTTTATTCCCCCTCATTGTAGTCCATACCTCACAGACAAACAGAAGGCATCTGCCTATTGAAGTATGCGAATGACTATGACCTAGGAGCAATAGCTGACTCAGGAGTGTTGTGGACAACATACAGAAGGGGCTTTGTAGGTGAGGTGTGTGTGACATATGGCCACAATCTGAGAGCTACATATTGCATTGTCACCTCTATGTTAATAACCCTGTACCCATGAACTACCACCTAGGCAGCGGTCAACATAATGGACACTTGTGTGTAAGGGATGCAGCAGGGCAGTTGTCTTTCCTGTGATAGCTACATCACCACACCTGTCAGGTAGTCATATGTGGCAACCCTAATAATGATAGGGTGCCATCCATGAATTTAGAGATCATTGTCCAGCCATACACAACACTCAAGTGACCCATATCAGATCACATATTTCCTTTAAGGGGTATTGACCATGTGCAGATGGCCTACACCAGCCTTCCCATTCCCCATCTCCACTATGTAGCATGATGCATACCCTGAATAAATCCATGTCCAACCCAGTGATGTTGGACATGCTAGACGTACTCATCCTGATCTCGAACACATACTTCATGGACATCCACCTTCCACATGCTGGACAGATCCGTGTCCCATACACTTTACATAGTCCTGCCATACTATGCATTCCTGTCTATCAAAGCTGTACATTGCTCCCCTCTCAGACTTGTTGTGATAACCGCATGGTAATGCATGGTAAATGTATCATTAACCCTGTGGATCAGTAATGTTGCACTGCTCCACCTGGCCCCACAGAACCGCCTGTCGGCTACTGCCAGGTAACCTTTCATCCTAGATTCATACATGGCCCATGGTATATAGCCCACTAGTTGACTTTGACTGTACATGCTATAGTTAATATCCATCCCTGCAAATACCATCTGACTAGCCAGTGTCCCATGTGTATCACATGTGCAACACAGGTGATACATGGCAGGATGTTGAATTGCTGTACAGTGCCATGTAGATGTATATGACAGAACACATACATGTAAAACCTTATGTGAGCAAGTCTGCAGGGTCACAGGTCATGTCTGTTAAGGCAGTGTAAGTCCTTATATGTGACATATACACAGCATCAAGATCGACTGCATTAATGTGGACACATCCAGCCATGTGCTGATAGGTAAGAACAGCAGTACAGGCAAACAGATATGTCCACATCAAGACAGCATCCACATGGAGTATGAGCAATGTAATCAGGTGACACACGCATATATGGTGATAATATCCACTCAACATTGAGTGTCACATGTGTTTGACACAAACACATCAGTGTCATGTAGGTTTGCAAATACAACTATTTAAACTTAATAAATGTGATACACATGTATGTTCAGCTGTAGCTCTGTATGTCTCTGTGAGTTACTGTGACCTGTCTCCATCATTGTCTTCCAGGTATGCCGTGTGCAAGACTACCCCCTTTTACCCACTTAGAGGATGAGGCCCTCATCCCATACCTGCTCGGCAATCACGATATCCCATTCAGCCATGTGCCACAGGATGCACAGCAGTGGAATGCCCTGTGGATGGAACTTCACCGGAGGGTTAATGATGTTGGTGGCCACAACCGCACATACCAGAAGGTGCGCAGACACTGTACAGACCTCATTAGATGGGCAAAACAGTGTGCAAATGCAATTGCCAGGGAACAAGGTGCAACAGGTGGTGGACCACCAACCCAGCCCCCACTCACACGTACCGAAGAGCTACTGGCCAACCTGGGGACACCTGCAGAACCACATCCACAAGCCTTAGCCGATATTGTGGAGGTGGATGTCTCTCAACCACTGAGCCTGGAGTTGCCTGGTAAGTCAGTACTGCACCTATAACAACTATATTCCATATAGTTGCATGTGTCACTGTACAATATGTAATGTAACATCATATGCAAGGCATGTATACGCACATGCCGCATACTATAGTATGCTACTCTGTGTATGCACACATGTACATACACCATAGTATAGTCTAATGTTCTGGTGTATGTGTTATGCACATTGCACCCTGTAGCCATTATACAGTGGTGGATTATGCTCATAGTGCTGTGTTACTCCTATTTAGGTATCTCTGTCATTCCACTGTGACAGCAGCCCATTGCAGGTGAGAGTGTTATTATTTATCAGGAATCGTAATGCACAAATCTATCTGCCATGTGGCCATATACAACATGTACACATAATGTATGGTCCTGTCACAATATACAGGTCAGACCTGCAAGGCATTACAATGACTACCCATGTGCAACACTTGCAAACTATGTGAATTATCTCACCAACATGAATCCTCACAAACTGTCACTGCCAGATGTTTGGACAGCTGTGCATACAATGGCGGAGGTGCTGTTCCCTTTAGGGACATACTACAGATCAGATCTACACATGTGGTGAATACAAACAGTACTACACAGTGAGCTGGAGTATGGCCAGCACACAGGATTCACTGGTGTGGATCAGAGCCCTGCTATGAACATCACACAATGTGATGTGCTGTCTTGACATGTCCATGACATCTAGTGGCCTGGCTGCAAAACTGCCTACCTGACCTGAAAACATATCCCACATACCATCCTTTATCTGCATAACCCTGTTGTCAGTGGAGCATATATGTCATATGGGACAACACAGACATGTGAAATAGATGCCCGTCACAATAATTTGGACAGCACATGTACACACATGGCCAAGGAGGATGGCCAGAGACATGGAACAACACACATAGTAGACGTGTTGTGCTTGTGTATACACCCTGTCATACAATGGCTACTCATGGTTCAACTATGGCCTTTGTATAATGGTCATATTGTAGATGTGGAACACTAGACATCCTACAGGCCTGTGCACATCTTGTGTAGGCGTAACATTAATCCACCACATAAGATGTGCTGAACATCTTGAGGGTGTCGCGACATCACAGCAGTCACCTGTACAGTATCCCCATCAGCCCACAGATACAGTACATTCCCCTTGCTGGTGTTGGACATCAATGTCTTACTTGCTCCTCGTGTGTGTGTGTGTGTGTGTGTGTGTGTGTGTGTGTGTGTGTGTGTGGTACACAGATGTCATGTGGGGCATGGTGTACCGATGTGTTCGCCATGTCTGGCCATAGTTGCCAGGCAGCAGCAATATGGTTCAGATGTGCAGGGGTGTCATCCGTGTACCCATCAGTGACCTGTGTCACAACTTCCACATCATGGTTTAGTGTGTATACACCTCAGTGACATGGGTCACATTCCACAGTATATATGTGTTATATCTGAACACAGTCATGGCTATGAACCCTGTCTGTAACTCACACTGTATAGCACTAGACAAACCTCATGATTCCCTGCAATGACCATGCACATCAGCTAAATGTGCAGTATATCTGTAGGGCAGACAGACAACACTGCATTGGGACACCATTGCTCCACTGTATATTTGACAGGACACCATTGTGTTAAACATGTATGCATGTCATTGCACACGTCAACAGATCACATGTCATACTACATGTGATTGTCAAGGTCATATGCCACACATCAGGCAGGTGTACTGTTAATCTGTGCTGGTCTACATGGTGTAAAACAGGGATGTATGCTAACTACTACTATGATTGTGTAATTTGCATGCCGTCTGCTATGACACATGCATGCTGTTGTGTGCAACCCAGGGATGTATGATAACTACCACTATTATTGTCTGCGTTGCATGCCATCTGCCGTATCACATGTATGTTGCATGCCTTCTGTCATATCACATGCGTATGTGTCTGTGTGTGTGTCTATTGTATAGATTGTAATGTACATTTCTTGTCTGCCCTCACAGGTGATGTAAGTGCATTGCTCTCCTGTGGTACATCTGATGTTAGTGTCCCCACAGACTCTAGCAGTGATGATGAATGTATGATTGAGTCACAGGCAGAGTTGTCAGGGGCTGAAACTGTGCCATTGGTTGCCATTCCATCTATACCCCCCTCATCCCCGCACACAGATCCCATACCTGCACATACCCCATCACCAGTGGCCCTAGAGGAAGGACAGTTGGCACGTGGTATCTTGGAACAGGAAAGTGTGGGGGCTATGGAAGGTGTGCCTGCACACCATGGTGTCAGCCAAACGACTGGTGGTGCCCCACATAGGCACGTGGCCAGTGTTGCTCGTAGAAGGACCTCTGGCCAACATGCTCCTGCACGACAAAGTGCAGCAGCTGGTGTCACCAGATGCATGTTTCAGGCTGTAATGGAGGGACAGGCACATGCTGAATAGTGCAACACAGAAGATCAGAGGCTACGGAGGGCTGCTGTCTGTTCTTTAAACAACAACATCCAGGCACTGGTAAATGCTCAACAAAAGATTGTTGAAGCTTTGGATAGATGGTTGGGTGACATGAGTCCTTGACCGTGGCGTTAAAATCCATGAGCGTGAGCTGTCTGTGTTGGAAAATCTGGTAGGAGTGAGGCATCAGGCACATGGACGTTGGCCTGCTACATCACCTGTGTCAGGTCTATGTGTATGAGTTACCTCACATGTCCGCTCCCATAGTGGTGGTAGCAGCAGCAGTGCATCTGGTGCTGTGCTGTCCCCACCATGACACAGCAGGCCACGTGCATGTTTCCTGGGATGGTCCCAACAGGAACACGGTTCCAGTGGACAACCGACATCAGACAGTACCCAATCTGCACCTCTGCCTGGTAGTGCCCATGCAACCCCTGGCAGGCACAGGTCACATGTCCATGGCTGGACACCGTGAACTGTAATACCTCGCCTGTACAGTCTGCAGCTGTCAATAATACCCCTGTGTAGGCCACACACATGGCAGAACTGTGTGCATACATACCCGCACACACTGGACACATATGTAGGGCACCACAACACACACATGCATAACATCTACACACACCCGATTAGATCAAAGGCCCAAACCCACACACATGATGTCACCCAATGGTGCAGCCTAGGCCTCTGGCAAACAAAACACCCTTTGCATATGATGATGCCTGTGCCACATCCCTGACATCCACACCATTGGTGCAGGGACATGCTCATATGGTCTGATGCACAGGGTGAAAAGACTAGGAATAGTTTACAATTGTTGAGGACTGTTGACAGGTAGCAGATATACCATGTAGTACAGGTGTACAATACTGTTAACAGTATGTGTCTTGAGTAACAACAGTAACTGCATGTTGGTCATGATGTTCTGCTGTCCTCCTTCAGGTCTAATTGCACATGCCGGTGGATGTCAGTGTTTGCAGTTAGTGTCCCATATGTAAATGTGGACTACTCACAGGTATGTATGAATATACCAGCATGCACTGTGTAGCTGCCACATACCAGTGAGAATGTTCCACATTACAAACACGTCTACCGATCCAAGAGCATGATAGCTGTGTATTAAGCTACTGTGGCCACAGACGTGACATCCATAAAGGGTGACATCACAGGTACAGTTACATGGAGTGGTGAGGTAAGAGAGTGGTCTAGCTGATTACAAGGGTAGAGGCCAGTGGGAAGTGTGATGCCTCATTGGGAATCAGTAATACACATTCCCATGACAGGAGGCCAACACACAACTGCACCCACACACTCAGGTATTGACACACATGTATTCAATGACACAGTAACACACCCACACACTCATGGATTCTCTGACACAGTAACACATACTCGCATACAGTTGCTACTGGTGAGGTGAGGACACCCTGCCTATGTGCCAATCATCATTACAGTACTGTGCACCTACATGATGTGCCACAGAGAATACACATGTACAGGTAGTCAGTACGGCCTAAGATCGGGGACATCAACATGGATAGTAGAATGCATTGCTTGGATGGTGGGAGGGGTCTTATCAGTTCCTTATGGTACCATGCATCCTCACCCCAGGGACCAGTCAGCCCTACATACACACACTGTGGCATTCAGTAATTAATACACCTATGTCATGCACATACAGATACCTCACATGTGTGAGATACACGGCCCTGCCTATGTCCTGCTTTCTACATTGCAGTCTGTACAGATGTGTACACTAGTGTACAGGAGAGTGAGCAACATTTGAGATGTAGTCCCTGCAATACATGACATATATGGACACACAAACAACCACACATGCCAGTACGGTGAATCTCAGACCTGCCTAGCTCATGTTATGTATGTCAGACATACAGCAGTATTGCACACATTGCAAACTGTATTGATGCTTCCTGTGGCAACAGTTCTGATATATGCACTAGGGACATCATAACTATTAACAGGTGTCAAGTGATTTACCTTTGCTGTCACCGTGACCGCTGTCTAAGTTGTGTGTTATGTCCTTAAATTAACAAAACCATTGCTTACCAGTTATACAGGGTATTGTAGGACCGCTTGTGACACACCTGTGAGCTGTCCACAGCAAACATCCATCTGCGAACATGCTCTACCACTTAGTTATTTCCACACATCTGTCCATACCTGAGGTACATCTTTCTGTACATTCAGCATATCACCATATACACTTGGCAATGTTGAGGCTGCATTGCAACTGCATGATGTACTAGGATACATGTCACCTGCATACATCAGCAACTGCACATGCATGTTATCTGAATGCACAACACTACGTGTACAGGTGTGTAGGTCTTACAATCCTGACATTTGGGCATTTTTGTAGGTATTGCAATTGGTTGATATGTGTAATGACATACATGACACATGGACTATTGTATGATATGATGGGTGACCAGTACAGAGGAGATGTTACCTCTGTCAACATTGACATCACACCTTATGTACTGTTAGCATTCAGCAGCCATGGACCTACATTCCATGTGCACGTGTGTAATGGCTGTAGCCACCTGTTTGCTCAAAAGACAACAACAGCTATGCTATTTATAGGTATGTTGTGTGTGTGTGTGTGTGTGTGTGTGTGTGTGTGTGTGTGTGTGTGTGTGTGTGTGTGTGTGTGTGGCATGTACATACCCAGGGCAGGTACATGTATGTCATATCCATACATGAGGGTATGTACTGGTGTACAGCAACAGTCATCTGCTAATGGTGGAAAGTACCGAGGGCCCCTGGTATGTGTACAGCTGACCTGGTCACAGACAGTGGTATCATTGCATTGCATAACACATGATGCAACTGTGTCAGTACATGTGTACTCTCTACAGTTGTTGTAGAGCTTAGTACAGTACACAGGTCAAGGGTCACATGGTGGTGTACTCTTCTATGTCATACAACATGTATGGATGCGTGTTGGTGGTCTGAGGGCATAGTGGTGTCTGAGGTTTACATCCTAGAATGCAGCATGTGATACTGTGTCCTGCACATGACTCATCTGTGATGCCTTTCGTGGGGGGACTGGTCAGTACATGTGAGTGGCCTTTATGTATGTGGGTACACCACCTGGAGCAGTCCGTACCTGTGTTATGGCCCACATGTCTGGTTCTGAGGTATATGGCAGTAGTGCTAGGTTCTGAGGTATATGGTGGTAGTGCTATTGTGCACTACAGAGCCATCGGCCATGTGTTCCTCACTGCACAGATGTCAGTACTCCCCATTGTTGTATCTACAGTGACCAGCTGTGAATATGGACACTACACATCTAGCACTGGTTAGCTTAAGAAAACAATGCAGATGTCCTGTAGGTGTATGGAAGTTTACCTGTGTTTAGGACATTTGCCTTGGAATGGCACTGTGTAGGCGGATGCAACTTGGGTAATATCCCCACTCCCTTGAATCATGGATGCATGTGATATGTGACAAAGACCTGCCTACTGTCAGGCATGTCATCCTAGAATGACAGTAGATGTTGTGTAAAAGACCGGTGTCAAATATATGTAGAGCAGTGTTCCTGCTAACAATGACAAATACTAACACCAGAGCCCATTACAATGTGTTCTTTTCATCTACCTGATAATAGCATGGCCACTGTGGCCTACCGTGTTTAGCATCAGAGTGCATCCCAGTCAGCCCTGTGCTACTAGGAGTATGAGCATGCCCAGTATATCCTTGTATGGATGGACACAAGGTAGTGCATTCCGACCAGCCCTGTGCTACTAAATGTGTGAGCATGCATCAGAGTGCATCCCAGTCAGCCCTGTGCTACTAGGAGTATGAGCATGCCCAGTATATCCTTGTATAGATGGACACACAGTAGTGCATTCCAACCAACCCTGTGCTACTAAATGTGTGAGCATGCATCAGAGTGCTTCCTAGTCAGCCCTTTGCTACTAGGAGTATGAGCATGCCCAGTGTATCCTTGTGTAGATGGACACATAGTAGTGCATTCCAACCATCCCTGTGCTAGTAAGTGTATGAGCATCCCCCCTGTGCTACTAAGTGTATAAGCATGCCCAGTATATCCTTGTGTAGATGGACACATAGTGCATTCTGAACAGCCCTGTGCTACTAAGTGTGTGAGCATGCTCAGTGATACCTTGTGTCAGTTATGTGCCTCTGTGTATGGGCATGGCCATTGTAACCCTGTATAGTGGTAGTAGTCGTCCATTCCACAGATGGGCATACTCCAGGTCAGGATGGATTCCTACTTTAAACAAACAGGTTCACAGGTATGTACATCTTAACTGCCAGCATCCCTGTTGATGTCCGCATTCCCAGAAGGTCATAATGACAGCCTTGACATATGTAGTCTGTGTAGGACGAATCGTAAGTATGTAGTATTGTAATAGTAATCTGTAAATAGGCAGATGTTCCGTTCCCGCCACTGGAGTGTGTGTGTATGTATGTCCACGTTTGCCAGTGGACTGTAAATTGCTTTTAGACTGCCCACACTCCATACATTTTTTATACCCACCGTTAGCAAGGCCGATGATGTCACCCATCTACAAAAAACACCTCTGGGAGTGCTGTGTCCCAGTAATCTTGGTAGCGTATTCTGTAACTGCATAATGCTGTAGTGTAATAAAGTAGTTAGGTCGGTGTTCTAGTCCCACACTTGCCATGTGTGTATGTGTGTCCCTGTTTGCCTGAGGATTGAGTAATGCTTTTACACTGCTCCCACTCCGTACATTTCTTATACCCACCGTTAGCAAGGCCGATGATGTCACCCATCTACAAATACACCTCTGAGAGTGCTGTGTCCTAGTAATCTCAGTAGGATGTTCTGTAACTACATAATGTTGTAGTGTAATAAAGTAATTAGGTCAGTGTTCTAGTCCCACACTTGCCATGTGTGTGTGTGTGTGTGTGTGTGTGTGTGTGTGTGTGTCCGTTTGCCTAAGGACTCAGTAATGCTTTTATACTGCTCACACTTCATACATTACTTATACCCACCATTCGCAAGGCCGATGATGTCACCCATCTACAAATACATCTCTGGGAGTGCTGTATCCCAGTAATCTCTGTAGCATGTTCTGCAACTGCATAATGCTGTAGTGTAGTAAAGTAGTTAGGTCGGTTCTAATCCCAGACATGCCAATTGTGTGTGTGTGTGTGTGTGTGTGTGTGTGTGTGTGTGTGTGTGTGTGTGTGTCTGCCTGTGTAAGACAAGTGCAATGCTTTGTAGTATTTGCCATAGCTTGAGCCCTAAACACGTGTTGCTGCAGTGTGATACAGTAGGGGTTTGTATACAGGACATGGCAAGTGTGTGTTTGTCTGTCAGAGCCTGTTTAGAGTTGGCCGTTATTGTCTTACCATTGGACATGTTTGGGAGTGGGTTTTGTAGTTTTCCTATATAGTATCCGTCTTATGACACATTGGCCACCTCACAAGGAGTACAGCTGTCAGTCAGCCACTGCACTGTGTTGGCAAGCCACACCCATACATCTGGAAAAAGGCCTGGTGAACTAAGCATGCAGCCCTACTAGTACCCAGTATATGTTCCACACCCATGTGCCATGCACATACAACCTTGCCTAGGATATCCAACTATGTTGCTAGTAACATGCACATTGAGGACAGATAGTAGGCATGGTGTGACTGCAGTGGCCTGCAGAGGACATGGCACCCTGTACAACAGTACAATAGGCACATATATGCAGACATTGTGCCTTCACTATGTTCCACACTGAATGACTGCAACATATGTGGTGCCATCAAATGTAATCTACTAAGGCCAGACAGTGCTGTACACATGTGCCCTGTATGGCCCCATGCCACTGACACCATGGAAAACCTGTATTATACTATGCATGCAGGTGCAGGGCTGACCTTCTCACTATAAGATGGTTTTGCCACACCAGGCCAGTATTGGCATATCGGGGTATAACAGGCTGTGTACACTACATGTGTCTGCCAAACCAGATACACCTGTACATGTCACTTTACAGTGTTGTGGGACATGCACATCCCAGGCAATGTCCATGTAAAGGACTATAAAACACAGACATGGCATGCATTGCAAAGCTATGGCCCTACACATTGGTAACCAGGATGTCAGGCCACATAATGCAGTACCCATCTGTGTGGGACATTGCAGACACTACACCCCTGCACTGCACACCATTGTCGGGTGACGCAATGGCAAGGATTAACCCTCACACAGCCTTGTACAGCCATCTTGCACAGCCAAACACTACACACCCATGGAGCAATGCATACCTGCATGCCAGTACTGGCACCCTGTGTCTGTGTGTGGGTTGTGATGCTCCCAACCACAGTCACTCCCAATATAAACCTCATTGGCATACCAACAGTTGTCAAGCACTTTCACATGTCCTTGCGCATAGAACCTCCAAATATCCCCTGTAGTGCATGTGGTCCTGTGCATTACTGTGGTGTGGCAAACTAAGTAGTTACATTGTTTATTTGTGGCCCTGGCAAAGCTGTCAATGCATGTCCATTAGAAAGTGTGGTTGTGACAATGGCATCCATTCACATGGACTGATGTGTGCCACACCTAATGTATGTCTACTATATCTGTTGCAGATGGCACTCACTCACCTACACACATGTTCTTACAGCACAGCAACATGTCACCTTTGTGGCACATGTAGTAATGTCATGCACATGTAATAGCAATGAGTAGTCAAGGGTTTGCCCCTGTATTATTCGGCGTGTGGCAGATGATGCTTATGGTTAAGTCTCCAAGCCCTTCCCTGGTGTACATTGCCTGTCCTGTCCACACACTCTCTGGTGGATGTGAAGGTGTACACCTGCACAGCAGCAGCATGTGTATTGCAAGAGATGGAAATGGTCAGGTGATGGCCTCTGCACCTATTGCAGTCCTCCTATAGCTGATTGCATGTGGTACAGCTGTGATGGTGTTCCCATAGCCATCCGCATGATAAACACAGTACACTATCTACGGAAACATGTTATTATCTGGCCATGACTCGCTGTGAGTGGTACCTGGATGTGTTGTTCTGACATGCATCACAGATGATATCTGGATGTACCTCAATCATTTTCCACAGTGGGAAATATCCTAATGACAGGAGGGTGATGTGCCACACATAACTACAGCATGTAAGTGTAGCTATGCTGCATTGAGACTACTGCCTGTTTAACATGTGTGTGGTAATGGCTATTCTGCATGTTATAATATAGACATGACAGTACTCTGTTCATGCGGGACCCCCATCTGTAGGGCCATCTGTGAATTGGTCAGTGTGTGCAACATTTTGTTTCCTGTGTTACACATTGAACATACATCTGTGCACAGTAGAAGCATGGTGTGAGGATTGCAGACAGTACATGATGATAGGGATGTGTTACTGCCATCGCATCCCTGACTGGACATGTGTCACATGAGACAGTGTTATGACTGACACTGTGTAGGATTCCCAGTGACAAGCCAATGATGGGCAACTGTTCATAGATGAGATCACACGTCTACTACACATTGTATAGTTGGCATGCGGTATATATGCATGTGTTGTGCTCCCTCTGCAAATGTATACCATCTCTTGCGTTGGGTTGCTGGTGATATCTATGCATACTGTCGTAGGTAATCCTGTATGCTGTTGTCTATCACTAAGCCATATGTGGGTTTAAAATGCAACACCATAGACTGAATGGGTTGGGAGGTCCCAGCAGAGCCTCCTATCCCACTTCAGCTAACCATGGCAACGGGCATTAGCACATCTGGGGCCCAGCCATAGACATCAAACTCTGTTGGCTCGGCACCACCTTCTGGTGGTACCACCACTGAGGATGGAGCATGTCCCCTTTGGGAGTGGGACCAGACAGGTACATATCTGCTGTCATGCGGTCCCGGACGTGTTGCATTGGTGGCTCCCTAAGGGGTTACGAAGCCAGATTCACCAGTTCAACGGCAGAGTGACACATTTACAGGGTGATGCTGCCCCTCCTGGACAGCCCCCAGCACTGTCTCCTTTGCAGCTCTGTAAGTCCAGTGGCAGTTGCCCATGGCTGGGGACCTCCGTTCTACTGTTCCCATGGGCTTTTGAATGCCAAAGACCCATCCCCATCCAGGGTGTATCCCCCCATGTGTCATACACCAACCTTGCATGCTGTCATTTCTGTCCTCCTACCTATCCTCCATGGCCATACCTACACTCCTTCCCCAACATCTGACCCTCACCTACGGACACATAAGGCCATTCGGCTCCTAGGACACCATCTGCCCTATACATAGATGTCCATTACACACATGTGCCCAGTGGACACATGAAACCCTTGTAATATGCATCAAAACATACTACTGTTATCCTCACCCCTGTCCCTCAGTGGGCATGATCCTGGTATGCACATCACTCCTACATGGTCCAGGTACACATGAGGAGGACAACCCCATTGTACACAAAACACTACCAGTCCCTATATGTTTACCCCATTTACCTTTATTATTATGATGATGATGATGTTGCACACAGCACATTGCAAGAGTACTGTTCACACATAATGAATGAACAGGTACTGTTGTGTTAATGTACATTACATGCACAGAGTGATGTATACGGCCAATGTACAACTATTTGTGTGCATGACTGACACATGTCTATCTGAGGGAGTCTTGTGATCACATAGAGCAACACCACTACATAATACAGGTGTCACTGGTGTTTCCTGTTTCATTTGTTTGTAATGCTTTGTTGCCACATGGTATGTTCCTGATACATCTCTATATATGTATGTACCTATATGCTGGACATAAACACTCACACGTACATCTACATGATGGGATACATTCCTATACTGTTGAATGACTGTGCTGTATTATATGTTTGTGGTACTGTCTGTTGTCTGTATATTTGCCATGGCATATTGGTAATACACATTAGCTGTGTGTGCAGGGTCCTGGTTCTGAACCTTGCGAAGGACGTTTAGTTGGTTGCAGAGCAGAGCAAGCTCATTGGATACGGAGGGAGTAAGGCACATTTAAGCAGTTGGGAGCGGGTGTGCGTGGGTTTGCACGGTGTTAGACACTGCTGACCTCTGGTTACAGCCTCTTACGCCTGGTTAGCCTCTACTTTGCTTAGCCAGTGCAATACTCGCATATTTGTAGCCAAAAATGCTTACACCTGCTCGCTCCCGCACTTGCTAATGCATCAACATTGGTGCTTGCATCTGTCACTCACACCCCTGGGTGTGAGTGAGGACCACAATATTACCTTGTGATGCCTATTACATCAGACTATATGACTACAGTATTGGGAATGGCTGCCTATTAGGCGACGGAATCACGTTTAACTGTATGGAATCAGCGACCTGTTCAGTGACACAATCATATTTGTGTGTACCTCATACAATGTGCTCCCACCTTGTGATGCCTGTTACATCGGAATACATGAATACAGTATCGGGAATGGCTGCCTATTAGGCGACAGCATGGCGTTCGATTGTACGGAATCAGTGGCCTCTCCGTTGACTCATTCATATTTGTGTATTCCTCTTACAATCTGCTCCCACCTTGTGATGCCTATCAGATCGGACTACATGACTACAGTAGCGGGAATGGCTGCCCATTAGGCAACAATATGGCATTTGACTGCATGGAATCAGTGGCCTGTCCAGTGAATTAATTATATTTGTGCAT
>NC_056729.1:121024746-121047246 GCF_019279795.1 Protopterus annectens
CATGTGTATTGCACTTTTTAATGTTCACATGTTTGTGGGATTGTATTGCGGATGTATATATTTGTTCTTTGGTTATCTTCCTGATTCACCCACTGTTCCCTCGTAGATCTCCAGTTCAGCTATTGTGCATCTAACACAGTCTCCCCTTGGTGAATTATTACATTACCTGTCATCCCCCTCCCCCATATTCCACAGACACCATTCATCCCTTCTCTAGTTGATGGCCCATGGCACAGTCAACAGAATACATTGCGTACACTACATATCTCTGGGACCAATATGTTTGTAAGGACTACCCTAACATTTCTGATCATCCACATGCTGTACTTCACACACATATGTACATGCAAATACTTATCTTTCATGACATGGTAGGTAGACCCGGGTAATACCCGTTCATCTATGGGCCGTCCTGACAAGGATGACTTGGACCACGAATGGGCAGATATTGGGCGAATGCTCTGACCATTGGTAGGGTTGCCACCTTTTCATATGACCTGGATAGGACATTTTTGGGACACACATCAGAGCTTACAGGCCAACACATACCCATGGTCATTACAAAGGATAGTACTTTAGTTTTAATTCTTACATATAAACTTTTATTGTTGTAGTGGTGTAGTTGCTTATTCTGTTTCATTTACTTCCTTATTCTGTTTCTTGTAACATTTAGGTATTTTATATACGTACCTAAGTTTTGTATGGGACTATTACATAAAATATGGGACATAATTATGTCCTACTATTGCAGGACATTTCACATTTATAATGGTTTTGGTATGGACACACCTGCCTAGAGGGGGACTGTCCCTCACAATGTAGGACAGGTGGTAACCCAAACCATTGGGCTAGGCTTAGCAATTGGCGGTGTGCTAACATGATGCATTTCGCTTCCACTTGGTATAACTAGCGACACTACAATGGAATACAGGCATGGGGTTTTAAATATCATTTGTTCGAGGGACGGGGACTCAATATTCAGCTACGTGCCTTTGTGTTTACTTCTTATTGTGGTGTTCGCAAAACTGTCTTGTATGCTTTGCATACATTTCACTATCCACGGACACTGACAAGAGTGATTACTATTAGAGGCAGGCTGCATTAGTCAGCATTTTAGGTTGCGCATATGCAGCCAACATGTTCACGCCTCCGTGCAGAGCTTGGACACGCCCCCTGCACTCGTACACGTTTACTGTGCATGTGGCCTTTACGGCAGCATGCCTTCATTAATATGCATGTGGTACTGCTGCGCCATCTCTACACCACACGGTCGGCGCAAGGCCAACGCCGTCCTTGTGCCGAGCTACAAGAATCCTGGGATAGATTAAAATTCAACCAGTCAGAGGCAAACTGAAAAATACAGCAGAAGGACACATCCTGTAAATTACCTTCACATAACAGTAGAAGCATGGAGTATACCACCTTCTTCTTTTGGCTTTTCCCGGTTAGGGGTCGCCACAGCAGATCACTTGTCACTCATGATTGGCAGTGGAGTTTTACAGTGTCGAGTTTGCCAGTCCGGAGACCAACCTTCCACAGAAGGCACACACATGCACCCATGCCCAGGGCCAGATTAGAGTGTCCAATCCACCTACTGCATGTCTTTGGGATGTTGGAGGAAACCCACAGGAAGGACATGCAGACTCCGCATAGAAGGCACCCCAGCTGAGGATCGAACTGGAGAACCTCTTGCTGTGAAGCAGCAATGCTAACCACTGCACCACCGTGGCAACCCATGGAGTATACCACCTAATAAAGTAAAAACCTTCAGACCAAATTTGCATTTAATCTTGCAGGTGACAAAGTACTGCAGTTAAATATCTACAATGCTTCCTTTTTCTGAAATTAAAAATGAATATACATTCCTTCCTTTATGCTGTAATCTATCACTGTCATGCCAAGGCTCCTTTATTTAACACCAGAAAGCCAGTGAAAGCTATTTATGCTTAAGTGAAATTGCAGGTCAGTTGGATGGGTGTGTAGGAAAATTATATACTTTTAGATATTAGTTGTGCAAAACAGTATTTTCTGACTATTGCTGCTATATGCTGATTGAAGAAGAGGGAATTATCATCCCCGTTTCTAAGATCCCTGTGTACATTTTAATTTTGGAGTGACATAAAAGTATTCTTTATTTCCTTGGTGTGTTTCTCCTCTCCTCTCCATTTCATACTTTTGTATGTTTTATATGAGTTATGAGCTGATATAATTTTAGTGGAATGTCATTTCATTTGCTAGAATCACTGCATTTCTGTTTAATAACATTGGATACCATATAAAATCTCTTATGCAATGACAAATGAAATTGGTGTCTATCCAAAGGTCAGAATACGTTTTTACAAGTAAACGTTTCAGCTAGAAGTTTTTCTCTAAGAGATACTATTAAAAATTGTAACAGAATAGTTCACTAAATAGTGCTACAGTAGTAACACAACTGTATCTGACAATTAAAAAAAATGTGCAAACAGGCCATCAGGACAGTGCAAACAGAAAAACTGAAATGCTGTCCCCAAATGTAATCATGCATAGCAAGACTCATTGCAAAATATATTCCTTTTTACTAAATATCAGGCACCAATACTTAATGCTCTCACTCTCTTAATTTCTCAGGTACACAGCTGATCACAGACATGCAGATGAATATCACCAACGAGAGTTACGTTTTCATAAAGAAATAAGGAATTCATGTCACATTGACTAGCTCCTAGGAAAGGTGTATAAGGAGAGTTTTTTTGCAGTCTTCAAAAGTCTTGGTCAACACTGCATCTGCTGGATTTTCTTTCTAACAATATATTTGACCAGGGGATGCTACTCAGAGGAGAAGAAAGAAGTATTACCCTGGTGTCTCAGAATAAAACAGCCATTTGACAAATAGAAGACTTTAACTACAAAAGTATGACTGTTGTTTGATATTTATTAAGCTGGGAATTTCATTTGATGTCGAAAGTGTTTTATTATACAAATTCATAGATCACTGAGCATTACCCTGGGAGCATGGGTTGTTATAAGTCAGAAGTAACATTTTTTTTAGGTTGTACCAGGAAGGTGTAACTTCCCATTTCAGGGGCAATGTAGTAGTATTGGCTGCTTATGCAACTTATTCACCATCACATAGAGGGCAATTGAAGAATGAGGGAGTCCGAGCTAAGACTTCAGCATGAAGAATGCTAAAAGGTAACAGATGTAATCATCTGTCTTTTACTGTCAGATGTTTATTATATGTTACATCACTGTCAGAGTTAAGACTACAGCATGAAGAATGCTAGAAGGTAATAGTCATAATCATCTGCCTATATTGCCAGACGTTTAATATATGTTACATCATAACCTTACTAATAACTCTAGTTGTACCACACACACACACACACACACACACACACACACACACACACACACACACACACACACACACACACACACACACACACACACACACACACACACACACACACACACACACACACACACACACACACACACACACACACACACACACACACACACACACACACACACACACACACACACACACACACACACACACACACACACTAATGGTTAAGGTGTTTGCCTTACAAACACAAGGTGCAGGGTTTGAGTCACACACACACACACACACACACACACACACACACACACACACACACACACACACACACACACACACACACACACACACACACACACACACACACACACACACACACACACACACACACACACACACACACACACACACACACACACACACACACACACACACACACCCTGTGTGTGTGTTTGCCTTACAAACACAAGGTGCAGGGTTTGAGTCTCACAAGGGATAATTGGCTAGGCTTACAATGGCTCGCAAGGGCAGTTAGCTTAGTACTAACCTATGAACCTATATGCATATATTATATATCTATATCTATAGCTATACATAGATATAGCTATATCTATCTATGTAGAGAGATAGAGAGTTAGATACAGATATAAATAGATAATTATATCTCTGTTAATAATGTGACATCCACAATTGAACATTTTTCTGATTTTTTTGTCTGTTTTTTTTTTTTATCTGAATTGATAAAGAATAAAAGATGCAAATACTAAGTCTTGAACATCAAGTCAGTACCAGTAAAAAGAATTCCAGTGCTACTTTCTGTTTACAGATTTTTTGTGGAGAATCATTAAACCAGAAAGTAAAACTTCATTTTCATTTTATAATTTCTGTTTTGACAAGCTATGTACAAATATTCTTATTTTGTTACGTTTTTATCTTCTCTAGAATACTCACCTGTTATATTATATTTCTCCAACATAGTATTATATGATCTGATAATATGTTCTGCAGGTACAGATGAGCATGCAGTGATTTATTTAAAAGTTTATCATACCTGCCTCCAGGTAAAGAATGCTGAAGCTGGGGGCACTTTGGATAGGTATAGTTCTAATTCAAACTGCAGAATGTGATAAAAGGGAAAAAAACGCTTGTCTCACCTGAGATTACCTGCGCTGTGTTTATTCATAGCTTCACAGGTTCATAGGTATGTACTGAGCTGACAACCACCAGGGCTTTTATAAACCTAGCTATGCAACCCATTCAAACTGTATCCCCTTGTAATATGTGGATGGGTATGTTAGGGGGCTACTAAAGTTATGAGGGGAATGTGTTAGCTAGGGAATGTTTACTGTTAGCCTCTGCCTATCATCATACCTCTCAACCTCTTAGAGCAAGAAATCTGTAAAGAGCCATAAATAAAAGTTGGAAAGTGGACAAAGTACCTATCTATATCAAACAAAGCTCCTCATCAGCACTATTCAAGAAAAATCTTGATGATTGGATGGGAAATATGAAATTCACCCCAGGGATCACTTCTGCGGCTCTGCTTGACAGGGGCACAGGTAAATAATTTTCTTGGGTGGAAAAAGCCAGGGTACCTTTTGGCTAGGCTTATATAGGCCCTAGGGCTAATAGCTTAGTACCTACCTATGAACCTACGAACTTATAGGCCCAAAAAGAGGGACTTTTTTTAAATATTCCTCTTACAAACTTAGAAAAGTGATAGAATAACAGCTTGGCATTAGCATGCATTTTCTGAAGGGTACTAAGTCTGAAACTCAAATGTCTGTCATTATTTTCTAACTTCAGTCTGTAATGATTTGCAACTAATTTGACAGAAAACCACAATATTTATGAAAAACACACCAAAAGTATGAGTCAAAAATCTGATCATTCTGTGAAAATCTGTACATTTGATAGGTATGCTAATAATAGACATGGAGCAAGCCTGGGGTGAATTTACAATTTCCCATCCAATGGTGATGGTTACATTTAAATAGGGTTAGGGATGGACTCTGCCTCACATGGATGGAGAGACAGTCACATAACATGAGGATCCTTCAAGGTACATATCTGTCTCACCAGCATCTTCTATTTATGTCAGAAGCAAAGTTTAAATCCCTGGATCTGGTGTTTTGGTGCTGCTTATTTTGCAGATCTGTAAAAGCATCATCTGGGCTAGATTTTAAGGATGCCTTGTATGCTAAGCACAGATTGCTTTTCAACAACCCTTAGGAGACCAAGTAGAGAGAAAGGGCCTTAAGGTAATCTGTATAAGACAATATATTAATACCTTGGATTCACTTGGTAAATAATCTCTGTGGAAGTTTTAACTGTTGCATATGTCTGGTCAGATACGTGCTGAAGTGGGCATTATACTCAATGATGGGACTGATATGGGCTGAGCAGAGTGGTACTCTAACTTTTTTGAACCTGGATGTTGTATCCTTACTTATAAGTTGGGCAACGTAGAATGATAATCTTACTACCTTGGCTATGTGTTGGTCAAAGGACAGATTACTGTCTACTTATGTTCCAAGATCTCTAACTACCAGGTCAACTCTTAGGGGTGTCATATCAATGGATTAATTGGCCTAGGTGGACATTTTCCAAAAAATACACTATAATGCACTTCTGTGCATCAAGTTTCAATCTATGGTTTTGCCAACAGTTATTTGTCTGCATTAGAACGTCTTGCAGGATGTTAGTGTCATAGGGAGAATTTATGATAGCTCCCACTTTGCAGTTGTCTGCAAACTTGGTGAGTCAGAAGTCCTTGACATTAGCCATGACCTCTAAGGAGTAGATGCTAAACAGGAGTGAGACCAGCACAAAGCCCTGTGATACTCCACTGGTGACCTGCCTCTTGGTGAAGGTGGTCTCACCCATCCTGAATTCTTGGGTCATATCTGTGAGCCAGCTAGCAATACAGTGAGTTATGTATGGATTTATGCCTAGGTCAGTGAGGTTATCCACAATACCTGAGTGGGGTATTGTATCAAATGCCTTAGCCAGATCTATGCAGATGGTATGCACTGTTTTCAGTTCATCCTTTTCCTCAGTTACCTTCTCAAAGGAGTCTACCAAGTTAAGTAGGCATGACATTCAGTTGACAAAACCAAACTGGATAGGCCAGGTGTCTGTAGGTTGTCAATGTCTTTGTTCATCCATGATAATTTATTATATGGCTTTGCATATTAGACTAATCAAGCAAATGTATCAGGGTCAGTTGATGGTCCACTCTTGTGAAGGGGGATAATCATTGCCATCCTCCATTAATTTGCTACATAGCCCGTTTAGAGGGTATAGTTAAGTCGTGACTCAAGTGGTCCTGATAAACCATATTTCAGGCTATTTAGAAGCCAACCTGGGATATTGTCGGGCCCCATTAAGGCTGTGTTTTTGGCCTTAGTGAGTGGTGCTATGATGTGTTTCCTGCTGTAGCTGAAGTGAGATAGTACAGTTCATGCACAGAATATAGAAATAATAGCATATCTCTTTTGGGCCATTAATATTAACAGTAAATCATAACAATTATCTTGTGACTGTCTTATCAGATTTATGTCAGCTGTTCTTTCTATTGAAACACGTCTTGTGCTTATCTAGGAAGGTACCTACAAGAAGTTTATAATATTTTAACAACCAGGGTCGACATGTGCTTATTTCCATTCTGTGAGCTGAGTAGGGACCCTAAAGGGATGTGGGCAGTGCCAACATCCACCAAAGCAAATTATGTTAGTATATCTAAACAATATCTGGAACATATTTCATAATAAACAGTTACAACATTACACACAAATCCCTGGGAGGGGAATACAATATAATTTTATTCAAAGATGTAATGCTAAGTGTTTTACACAAAGCAGCTTGCACAAATATACTGTCTTCTTTAAGGAAAGCCACCATAATGGTAAATCATCATATTTAGGTGGACAGATACAGATACCCTGATAGCACAGCTGTGCCAAATCCTGTCATGCCCAAGGACTACACCTTTATCTTATAGTGTTTTGTGAAGTTGTAAACAGCAGTTCATGTGACAGGTACTAAACATGCTAGGCAGTCCAGTTCCATAGGACAGAGATAAGATACATTAATTACTTTCCAGATGACCTGCATTAAGTTAACTTCTCTGGCAGTGGAGGAGCCGGCAAGAGGATATAGGACTACGTAAGTGATATCAGTGCCTTATTTTGCTGACAGTTGCAGAAAAGTAGGACTGTAATGTATGAAATGGGGTGCAATCAGTGTATCTTTCTGCATCCAGAATTAGTAAACATGCCAATGTAGACAAGCACCTGACTGGAATTCCATGTACAACTTCTTTGATGTTCACATCAGCTTCAAAGAATGGCTTGCATCATGCAAAAAATACCAAGTGCGGCACTGAAAATGATGCCAATCTTGTATGCAACCCCCTCGTACCATGATCTTGGTACACTCAACGTCCAGTGTTTGAATGTGGCCTGCTTCAGTCTGAATGATATGATGTCAGAACATAAGTTCACTGCATGAGGATGCCTTGGACTGAGTAACACTTGGGTACAAAAATCATGAAAAAAATAAAATGCCTTGTGCAGAATCATTTCTAAAATAAACTCACACAGTTGGTGTCTTTCTGAATAAATTTCTTTTCAATGCATATTATCTAAGTTGTCTGAAAATCTAATTTTTTTTCTAAAACAATGTCCCACCTTCTCACTATTACTACTATAAGGCTGTTATGAAATTGCTTTCTGCAAGGGATTGCTGCTTAAGTGGTCTGTGATAACATTATACTTTGGGTCTATTCTACTGTGCTCTTGCATTAGGATAACTCGGTTCATTTATCCTGTGGCAGGAGGTGTTTGTCTGGTCCATCTGAGTTGGGAAATATACAAAAGGACTCATAATCTTGTGATTTTATTGGCGAGAAGGCTCATTAGTCAGCTTTGCTTTTTCTATGCAGCTATGGGTTTTGCGCATTTGCATGGATTAGCACTGTTCTGTACGGTAGCAAACACTTAGAAAGAACAGTTCATAAAACTGTACACTGTAAAGCAGCAATACAGCTCAAATACCTCATGTGCCGACAAGCTTAGAGAAGCTAGATGGGAGATAAATGGCAATACCTACAGATATAGCTGAATCCAGTATTATATGAACATTAACGTTAGTAGAATTTAGCACTGTTTTGCATAATCTGCACCAATAAAGCACCATTAATAGCCTTCTAAACCCAATATACCACCCCCTGGTAGCTCACAAATCAAATAACTGGACAGTAGGGATATGCAATTTTCTAACTACTCTGTAGCCAATTTGGTGGATATGGACATCTAGACACAATGTAGCAATTGTCATATGTTTATTGACAACCACATAATCCTCATAGAAGCAGGCACAATATGCAAAGGTGTAATTACACAATGACACTGGAGGCTAAACTCTCACATACAAGGGCACATCAAGTTGCCAAACCACTCCCTTGACACCCACCTCAGATTGTACACAACATATGTCTGCTGCATCACTTAAAGTCAATCTTCCTAAACAACAAAGATTGGCTAGACCACTCGTTGTCAAAGTTATGCCTCAGCAAGCCCAAAGGCACTCAGCAAAAACAACACCTAACACCACAGGTACCTATTACTTCACCGGCAAGTCAAAACAGTGACACTCACATGTTCGACTCCACATCATCGACACTTCATAACATCGACGTTTCAGGTAAGCGATCTTCCCCCTCACAGGACCCATGGTAGCACTCGTTTCTGTCTTTTAACGTGTAAGGTTTACGTCATTCTTCAAAATGTACCCTGACAGCGTTGTCCTTACCTTCTTAATAGTGAAACAAGTGCTACCATGGGTCCTGTGAGGGGGAAGATCGCTTACCTGAAACGTTGATGTTATGAAGTGTCGATGATGTGGAGTCGAACATGTGAGTGTCGCTGTTTTGACTTGTCGGTGAAGTAATAGGTACCCAACACCACACATACTGTAACTGTCAGTACAGCCCCAAACACTAGGCCTATAAAGCATAGGGAACTCCATTGTAAAATATACTGATGCTCCATCTAACCAGGCTCAACAGGGAAACAATAACTGTTAGTTGTTTATCTGGAGACAGAATCCACCATATCATCCACACACCCAAGTTATTATGCTGCAGGTATCAGTATGATTACATCATAGTCTATGTAGATGTACATAACCTGAGATGCACATCCCTAGATTATATGAAGAGAGACATTATGGAGCTTTCTGATTATGTTTCTCAGGCGGGTATCAGCCTAGAACTGAGTGGTATATTCCCATCACAGATGATGATGCCACAATATGAACAACAAAATAAGTGCTTTCACCAGCTAGCTGTCTTTCTGGTGTCAGACCAGGGGTATCCAATATTTGATAGCTTGGGAGGCATGGTTAACAGATCACATGGCTTTGTAAGGATAGTCTGCATCTCTCCCCTCGAGGATTTCGAATACTGACTAAAACTTTATCCAACCCCTGCTTTTTTAGGGAATGGCAAACTGGCAAATCTACCGATATAGCAAAATCAGCTTAATTAAACCTTAGGGTTTTACTGCTCAGCACCAGAAGCCTAAAAAAATACACTCCTTCCAAGCCCCCCTCATAATATAGACATTTGTGCAGTTACCAAGACATGGTTTAAAGCAACAGAGAGTATCCTGGCAGTGCAAGGTTTAAGTGTCTTCGACACTTTTAGACCCGTAGCTGCTCAGACAAGGTTTAAAAAAGGAAAAGGTATCTCAGTACTCATCAATAACATACATACCCCTAGGGTGGTTAAACAGGCCGATGCACTAGAGTTCCTCTATGTGAAGATCACCATAAACAAAATCCCATAACATATCCTATCCAGCTATAAGTCATCCTGCATATCCCAGGAAGGTCATAATGCACACTTGGACCTACTAGAGACACTTACCATCCAACATACCACCTCACTCATGGGAGATTTTACTTACTCCTCTTTATACTGGGAATGGTACATAGCCTCAAATCTATAGGCACAGAGATGCCTGAACTTCAAAATTAAAAACACCCTTCACCAAACTGAATATGCCGACAAGAGGCTCCAACATACTGGAACACACCTACAAATATGGGCGATTATTGCATCCTCCCCAATGTCTCATCTTCCCTAGTAAGGTCAAGCCATAAAGTGTCTCCATCAAAATCAAAATCAACTCCTTAATCCCATATCATTGCTACAGCCTTCCTGTGTCCTGACAGAGTGCTCTTCAAACTATCTGGAGATATACAGAGCTGCGTATATTTTTCTGGTACTTCAGAGTTGTGTACTGGTAATTGTTGTTTGACTAATTTTATATCATTGCTGGCTGACTTCAGAGTTGTGCACTGTTATTTTTGCTTCACTATATAGTTTTTCAGATCTCTGCTGAAGGTGTTTTTCCCCCCTCCCCCTACTTTTCTGTGTCTTAAGTTGGTATAACTGGTTACATCCTTTGTGTTATCTGACCATCTCAAGGAGTACTTGCATAAAGTTAGACCCTTATGTTAAAAAAAGTCGGCATATCATTGCTAGAGCCTTCCTGTGTCCTGAAAGAGTGCTCTTCAAACTATCTGGAGATATACAGAGCTGAGTATATTTTTCTGGCACTTCAGAGTTGTGTACTGGTAATTGACTAATTTTATATCATTGCTGGCTGACTTCAGAGTTGTGCACTGTTATTTTTGCTTCACTGTATAGTTTTTCAGATCTCTGCTGAAGGTGTTGGTTTTCCCATACCCACCCTTCCTATTCCTGTGTTGTTTAAATTTGGAGGTTTTTGCAGTTGCCCGCCCCCACTGTAGATTTGATCTGGGACACACACCCCAGTCCCATCTCTTTGCCTCATTCTACCTAATAGACTCCTTCTGCATTGTTTTTAGTCATTTTAATTTAATTGCATTTTTTAAACTAGTTTAACATTGCTACATACTCAAGTGTTCTAGCTTGCACTGCATTTGAATTGTTTTGACTGTTGGCTTAGCTACTTTTCTGACTATATAAAAAGAAAAATTCCTTTCCTATAACTAGTGTAGTCCAGATTCAGATTTGCTGTATCCAGGACTGTATGTAAGCTTTTGAGACCCCCCAAGCTTTCTGTGTTGGAGGGAAGCCTTCTAGCTTATCAGTGGGAGTGGTAAGCACTAGGTAACCTATCTTCCACATAAGGAGTGGTTCTGGCCCAGAAATTGTAGTTATTGGCCATTTGGGCAGTTTTTCCATCTCTCTCAACTTTCTGATTAAAAAGCCCCATTTGCACTTGTTTCCCCCCTTTCCTTTAACTAGTTTAGTCCAGATACAGATTCTTACTTTTAGCACTTGAATTTGCTTATTCGTGATCAGCACTTGTTCTGAACTTGTTGTAAGCACTAAATAACTAACTAATTACTACAGCACTCAACCTTCCTCATTACCTAGAGGAAAACAGTTTTGCTACTTACTTTCCTCACTTGCTTAGAGAAAAACAGCTCTTGTACTCACTTTCCTCACTTATCTAGAGGAAAATTGTTTTTTTATTCAGGCATGTCCAAAGGTCAGATCCCAGTGTTCTCTCCTGTCTATCTGATGAATCTGGGCATCTTGGGGGCAATGTAGAAATTGCCTCATGTACACAGACAACCCTCTCCTCCTAACACCCAACACTACAACCTGTGAGAGATGCACTTATCTAGCCAAACTGGAGGTAAAGCTCTCTCCAATCAAGAGTGAACGTGACAGTAGAGAGGAGAAGGTAAACACTTGCACCACACCACACTCATCACATAGTCTCACTAAACCTACACCACCAAAATCCACACATAGAAACACAAAAACATTTGCGGAGGCTGTCAATAATAATCTGCTCAAGCAACAGAGACCTTCAAAGCAGAAATGCAAGCAACCTCCACCCCCCAACACAACCCAAATGACATATAGTCCGCATACTCAGTGTGCCACTCAGCCACAGCCAATAAGGCAAAACAATGTACCCAACACACTAGTCATAGGCGACTCTATAGTCAGGCACACTGATGTCCCACTCACCAGGCTAAACAAGGAGAAAGTTACTGTCAGCTGCCTGTCAGGTGCCAGGATCCGCCACATAACCCATGCACTCAGGTCACTCCACAACAAGTACAAATATGACTCTGTCATTGTCCATGTTGGTGTGAACAACCTGAGACGTACCTCCCTGGACTACATGAAAAGAGACATGGAAGAGCTCTCCGATCTTGTAGCCCAGGCAGGTATGACCCTAGCCCTGAGTAGCATTCTGCCATCACCCAGAATGATACCACAGTACAAGGACAAAATGATTGACTTCAACAATTGGCTAAGCTTCTGGTGCCATTCTAAAGGGATCCAGTATCTATCTGCCTGGGATGACATGGTTGACAGACCATGATGCTTTGCCATAGATGGCCTGCACCTGTCAACCCTGGAATTCTGAATACTGGATAAGGTTCTTGCTGCCCCTATAGTGCCTTTTTAGGCAAGGGTCAAATGACAAATTCACCACCATAACAGGAACAGGCAAGCAAAAACTGAGGGTGATGCTACTCAAAGCTACAAGTCTAAATCTCAAAATGCACTCACTCGAGGCACTCCTTAAAATGGAGAACATCGATATCTGTGCAGTGATGGAGACCTGGTTCAAGGCTCCAGAACACCCCTGCACTACCAAGCTATAACTCATACCACACTTTTCCACCATGTAACCTGGACTGGAACACCAAAGGCGGAGGTGTGTCCATATTCATTAAGGATATCCACACCTCCAGGCTACATGCTCAGCATAATGCAGCCGAGGTTATCCAAGTGCAACTAACTCTGGGCAAAACTGCAATCCAAATTGTAGCTTGCTACAGATCACCCACCACACCCCAGGATTCCCACTCCTCTTTTCTTGATGTACTGGAAAATATTAGGGTTCAACCAAACACCCTAATAATGGGCGATTTCAACTACCCCACCATCAACTGGGAAAACTACTCAAGTACCAACTCCTATGCTCAATGCTTTCTGGAATTCATAAACTCCAATGCCTTGGATCAACCTATCCACACCCCCACAAGGGGCAACAATATCCTGGATCTAGTCATTACCAATATGAGTGACCGGTGTTCCACACCTGAAGTCAACACCTCACTGATCCGCTCCGACCATAAGCTAATAACCCTAGATATCCACATCCTGCCTCCAACCCCCATTAAGGAAACCATGGTAAAAAGTTTCTCCAAAGCCAACTTTATGCTTCTTAAGACAGAACTGGTGAACTTCATGACACCCATGCAGATGGACAATACAGTTACGACTACTGAATCCTACACAATTGCACTTTATAAGCACTTACATGAGCGCATGGATCATGCTATCCCAAACAGAACCAAGACGCTATCCTCCAAAAAAAGGAAGCCAGTCTGCTGGTCCCCTGCCATAAACAAACTGTACAACAGAAGGAAGAAACTCTTGCAAAAGAGAGTAAAATCCCACTAGTGGAGGAGCTCCCTGGTCAGCCTCAGTAAGAAGCTGTAATCCCTGATAAAATCCTCCAAAGCTAGTTATGAAAACAAAATCACCACTGATTCTAAAGGCAACCACAAAGCATTCTATAGCTATGTCAAGAATCTCAACGGCAACACTCAGATCTGCTTAGAGTTACAGCACAATGGCACTAAATATACAGACCCAACTGATATTGTCAATATCCTGGCAGATAGGTTCAGTGCTAACTGTACCCCCCTCTCACCCCCTAAAGAGCCCATCTCTATACCGGAAGAATGCAAAGTTCCTGTAATCATGGCTGCACAGGTAAAAACCACACTCTCCAAAGCCAAGAACACAGCATCCATGGGACCAGACAACATCCCAGGCTGTGTTCTACATGAACTACAGAACAAACTGGCACCCCACCTAAGTACCGTGTTCAATCATAGCCTCAACTCAGGCTTTGTGCCTGCTGAATGGCGCATAGCAACGTTATCCCACTCCACAAGGGGGGAGCCACCATGGACCCCTGGAACCACCGCCCCATTAGCCTGACGAGCCTGGTCTGCAAGGCCAAGGAAGGTATCATCATTGAACTTATAAACAAAGATATTGGTAATCTCCAAACTCTGGATCCCACTCAGTTTGGGTTTGTAAAAGGCAGATCATGTCTCCTAAATCTGACAGACTTCTTTGAAGTAGTCACCAAAGCCGTAGACAAGGGTAAGGTGGTTCACACAGCCTATATAGATCTTGCCAAGGCTTTTGACACCATCCCCCACTTCTGGAATTATAGATAGACTCACCAAACTAGGTATAAATTCCTATGTCACAAGATGGGTTGCCAACTGGCTCACTGACAGAACCCACACTGTGAAAGTAGCAGACTCCAAATCCGACTTCAGACCAGTGAAATGTGGAGTACCACAGGGTTCAGTTCTGGGACCTCTCCTGTTTGGTATCTACTTCTCTGAAGTACAGGCTAACACAGAAGGTCTTTGGCTAACGAAGTTCTCAGATGACTGCTAACTAGGAGCCATAATCGAAACTCCTAACGATGTGGACATCCTACAAAAGGGCCTCACTGAGACAGATGCCTGGTGTCAAAGCCATGGCCTCATGCTCAATGCCAAAAAGTGCATTGTCATCCCTTTGGTAAAAACTCTGTACCCATAAACTACAACATATGTGGTAGTATACTTAACATTGAAAGTGTGATACGAGACCTTGGGACGCAGGTGGACAGTAGTCTCTGCATTGATAATCACATCACCACAGTAGTCAGGAAATCATTCTACATGGCACACCTCATCACAAAAGGTTTCTCATCCAGAAAAAAAGAGGTCATTGTTCCCCTCTTCTCATCACTCATTATAGAGTACAAAGCCCCTTTTGGTATGTACCTCACAAGACATATACAACAACTGGAAAGGCCGCAGAAATACCTCACAAAGAAGATTACCAGCCTCAAACAGATGCCCTACACAGACCGTTTAAAAAAACTCCAGCTTTACTCCATCGCATATCGCCTACTCATAGCTGATCTCTGCCTAACATACAAAGCTATGTCAAACCCAGAGCTGTTGGACATGCTCCACTTAAAGAAATCCCAATCCCTCTGAGCTACACGCTCTAGGGACCTAAACCTTGTCACCACATTAAACAGAACATGTCGGTGGGATAGATTCCTGTCCCAGAGACTTCCCATACTCTGTAATAAACTACCTATCTATATCAAACAAAACTCCTCATTAGCACTCTTCAAGAAGAATCTTGATGATTGGATGGGAAATAGGAAATTCACCCCGGGGATCACCTCTGTGGCTCTGCTTGACAGTGGCACAGGAAAATAATTTTCTTGGGTGGCAAAAGCCATGGTACCATTTCGACTGGGCTTGTATAGGCCCCAGGGCTGATAGCCTACTACCTACCTATGAACCTATGCACCTATGAATCATTAAAATTCCATTACAGCCAGTAGCAGTTAGGAACTATTCCAAGGCAAGTTTCCTTTTATTACGTAATGGCTTGTCAAAACTGAGTGTTCTTCCAAACACAGAGAACATAGCACCTATGATAAATTGTTCTAAGAAACTCTGTACAACCATGTCAATGACTGCATAGAGGCTGCTCTACCTACCTGAAGTAGACCCAGCACTAGCCCTAGAAACAAATCACCCTGGTGGCATTCAAAATTAAATAGGATATGCAACAAAAAGAAAAAAAAATATGGCAACAATCAGGAAGAGTAAGTCCCATACAGATAGAAACTCCCTCATTAAAGTAAATAGCTAGGAGGAATAATTATGTCAAGCAAAGATAACCTTGAGGTTAAGACAGCCTCCCAGGTAAAAGATAACCATAAGGCCGTCTACAGCTATGTCAGAAAACTCAAGGGCAGCACACAGTAATATGCTAAACCTGTGGTTAATGATGCCATATTCACAGATCCTGGTGATATAGAGATCCTGTTACCAGACAAAATCAGTTTGAACTTTACCCCCTCTCACCCTTAACCATCACCTCAAAAATGCACTCAAACATAACTGCTCAAAATATAAGTTAGGAACGTGTAGTAGTTGCACTCACTAAAGCCAAGAATACAGCCTCAGTTGGCCCCAGTAACATCACAGGATGTCTCCTGAATAGCCTAAATTATGACTTATCAGGACCCCTGCAGTCATTATTTAACTATAGTCTAAAAAAGGGCTTTGAGCCACTTGAATGGAGGACTGCAATGGTAATTCCCCTTCATAAGGGAGGACTTTCAACAGATCCTGGAAACTACAGACCCATTAATCTGACTAGTATAATTTTCAAAGCCATGAGAAGAATTATCATGAAAATTATCAACAAGGACATAGGAAATCTCTGGACACTGGATCCATCCTTGTTTGGCTTTGTCAAAGGAAGGTCATGCTTAATGAATCTAGATTACTTCTTTGAAAAGATGACTAAGGCAATGAATGAGGGGAAACAGTGTATACTGCCTACCTAGATCTGGCTAAAACATTTGACACAATACCACACGCAGGCATTATCAACAAAGTTACAGAACTAGGTATAAACCCGTTTATAACAAGCCAAACAGCTTACTTACTCACTGATAGGAAACAGGAGGTAAGAATTGGTGAGGCCATCTCCAGAAAGAGGCCAGTCACCAGTGGAGTCACTGAGGTCCCTGTGTTGAGCCCACTCCTCTTTGGCATCTACCTCTTGGATGTCAAAGGCCTTTGGCTGACCAAGTTCGCAGATGACTGCAAACTAGGAACAGTTATTGAAATTGTCCCAAGATGAGAACACCCTTCAAGAAAGTCTAATACAGACAAATGCTTGGTGCTAAAGTCATGGCTTAAAACTCAGTACCATGAAATGCATTATAGTACCTTTTAGGAAGTCTATCACCCTAGATCAATACGTTATGAGTAAAACACCATTAAAGATTGTTTCACAAGTCAGAGATCTGGGAACTCATGTAGAAAGTAACCTAGCTTTCAACCAACGTGTTCAATGTAATAAGACTCCTTCTAGGTTGCTCAACCTATAAGCAAGGTCATGGCATCTAGGTCCAGACAGTCATCATACCACTGTACTCAGCCATGATCAAACAAATTAGTGAACATAAACCCCCTTCAGTATGCACTTGACCATACACATGGAGTGACAGCCCACAAAGGTTACTTATAAAAAAGAATACAGGGAGTACACATAATGTCCTACACTGATCACCTCAAAACCCTGTCTCTTTACCCAATCTCATACAGACTTCTGGGAAGTGATCTTTGCCTGGCATACAGGGCATCCCTAGAGCCTACTTTGACTAACCTTTTGTAGATCTGCAAAATAAACAGCTTCAGAACTTCTAGATTAAAGGACCTAACATTTGCTTGTGACATAAATTGAACATGCTGAATAGACAGATATGTTTCTCAGAAAATTCCCATTCTCTGGAACAGGCTATCCATCTATGTGAACAGAGTTCCTCTCTATCCATTTTTAAGTACAACCTTGTCCATTGGATAGGGTATCGGAAATTCACCCCGGTCTGGCTCCTATGTCTCTGATGGACAGAGGCAGTCAGTAAATCACCCTGTATATAAATCAAATTTTTGGGTCATATTTGGGTTGCACAGTTAGGCTTATAAAGGCTCTAGTAGTCATCAGCCTTGTATATATCTATAAGCCTATGAAGTTATGAACACTACTATAGATACATGTATTCATAAGCAAGTAGTAGTCAATCAGTTTACAGACCAATACAAGCTTAGCCAAAAACTCCTATTCAAAAGGAAGGTAAAACAATGTAGTCTTGGAAGGAGGGGGCAGGATAATTTCAGACTGCCCATCCCTTTATCTAGGTTTATTTTGAATGTAGTAAGGGCACTACTCTGCCTGATGTTTAGTGGAAATTCGCTGACAAACGGCTGACAGTGTTTCCTGATAACTAAGCTTTTTGAGACCACTGATCATTTTAGTTATGAATCTTTGAGGTCTCTCAAGTTGTGTGAAATGTTTAGATAAATACATGCCAAAGGTGCATTATATTCAATAATGGGTCTGATAAGATATTAGTAAAGAGGAATTAAGACTTCTTTGGATCTTATGGAGATGCCTTTGGGAATGAGATGAATCAGATAAAGGACTTTCCAAACTACTGAGGAGACACGATAGGCAAATGATAAGAAATTATCAAGAATGCCTAGATCCCTTACAACAGTGTCCGATCGGAGGACTGCATCACCTGTATGGAAAGTGAAACTGTTTTGTTTACCAAAATGTAATTTTTGACCATTGTCCTTGCACCGATTGTTAACACAGTCTGACCCATGTTGGAGCATTTGTGAGTCAATGGAAGATCTAGTAAAAACACCCAGTTTTCAGTCATCTTCAAACTTAGCTGACCACAGGCTAGGAGTGGTGGCCTAATGGCCTGAGAAATAACTGACAAATAGGAGAGGATCACTGGTGAATTTTTTGCTTTCCAAAATGGCAGCTCTGATTCTAACCACATAGGTTCTGTCAGCCATCCAGTTAGCTATCCACCACAACAAATAAGGATTTATATTCAAATCATAAATCTGTCGATAATGTCTGCACATAGAATAACATCAAAGGCCTTGGCAATGTCTAGATATTCTGTATGTACTGCATAACCATTATGCACTGCTTCAGTTACTTTTTCCAAAGAAATTAATGAGGTTAAAGATGCAGGACTTCGTTTGACAAAGCTGAATTAATGAGGGCCCACGATTAAGAGATTTTTCAATGTGTAAATTAATGAGGTCTGAGATAACGTCCTCAATAGCTTTGCACTTAAGGTTAGTCAGACTAATGGGTCTACAGTTATCAGGGTCTGTGGCTGGGACACCTTTTGTAATGGCATTATAATGTCTGTTTTCCAGATTTCAGTAATATAACCTGTGGAGACTTAGATTAAAGAGGTTAAGTAGGGGTTCAGAAAGGCCATGCATGGCACTGATAACCATGAAATATCATTCATTTTTTAGAGGGCTGAAAGACTGTGCTTTATAGTAATTGAAGGATTGTGGTACCTTTGGAACAGCTATAAATGTAGGTGGAGTAAAATTTGCACTAAATGTGTTAGACAGGATATTAGCTATTTCTTTTGGGTCAGAGAGGGTAGTATTATTGTGGACTAGCTCTGAACATTGTTGAGTGCTATTTCTTAATTTCCTGGCATAGTTAAACCTTTATAGTTATTTTTGGTTTTAGTGGCTGTTTTTAGTTTATATTCAGCTTTGAGCTTCCTAATGGTTCCCTTAAGCTGCTGTTAGTTTTCTTAAATATGTACTTAAGCTAAGTAGGATAGGCCCTCTTATAAGCATTAAACAATTTCTTTATCTTGTTATATCATTTATTTGCACAGGTATTTTACCACAGGGGTTTCTTTTTAAATGTGTCATGTTTAGTGCAGAGAAGGACTGAAAAAGCCTCCAGGTATGTAAAGTCTTTAAGGCTCCAATCCTACAGAAGCTGGCCTATCAAAATGCAGCCAATGCCACCGCAGTAACTGGCCACTCAAGAACAAGCATTGCAATCCCTCACTGAAAACAATGCTAAGGTGACTGTCATGTGGAAACCTCTACTCTCACCAAAGGATGGAACAGTGCAGACCTGGTACTAGGAAGCCAATGAACAGTGCCCTGTTAAACAAATATATGCTACTGAATGGAAAATATCTGGAATGTTTTCTAGATTCTGGAAGCATGTTCTCACTTATTAAGGAGTCATATGTTTATAGATATATAACAGATTATAGAAGTAAGGTAGAAGTAATATGTGATCATGGAGGTAGAATAGTGCAGTTTATAACACATAGGATTTCATACTTATTTGGTAATCTAGTACAGTATGTAGCATAGTTACTTACTTTAACACATTATAACCCAATGGCACAATCAAAGCCTTTTGGAATTATAGGTGAGTAGAGAACAATTAGACACTATGTGCAGACATATACAATGGAAATACTTCAAAAGGAACCAGGATCTTGATTTGTCTGGAAGTTCTAGAAGAACCTGTGCATTATCAGATGGCTTTTAAAGAGTTCTACCAGAAAAACTCAGTTGCTAAGTTAGTGAAAAAAAGTCACAGGAGTAACAGAGTAAATAACCCACAGTGCATAATATAAAACCTTGTTAAACATTTTTTTCCATTAAAATAATTAAGGCATTTATGTAAAGACAGATGGGCAGAGAGATCCATGGCAGAAATAGCAAAAAAAAAAAAAAAAAAGCTAACAGAAAAAAAGGGAGCCTGACCAGAGGCATGTGTTTCTGTCTGTAATGTCAAAACAGAAGACTAGTCAGAAACAGAGGCTGCCAAAACTAAAAGAAAAGACTCTGGCTTAAATTGCATTTTACAAAGAAACAGGAGAAGAATCACCTATGCATGTATTCAAAGTTGAAGTGGCTATATCCTCTATTTCATGTTTGGCAGATTTACTGATAAGCACTGAATTTAAAATGTTAAGAAAGCAAAAAAGGAGGATGTTACACTATGTTGGGAAAAAGAAAATATAGTCATAACAGAAGACGAAAATGAAATGATGAGCAGAATGGCCCGACCTTATATTCATATCCATATTTTGAGTTAAAAAAAATCACATACTGTACAGGATAAACAAATACAAAGAACTACATAAACTCTTAGTTAAAGAGCCTTTTGGAATACTTGAGATAAAACTAGCACATAGCAAGGATTTGGGGAGGACACTTAGGAAAGAACAGATGAAAGCTGGATAAAATCATTTATGCAATTAATCCAAAAACCCAAAATATGGTACCACCTCCTGGGAAAAGAACAGCACAGGCTGCTGTTATTAAAGTCCTGTTTGAAACAATAGCTGTGAGTCTTTGGGTTCCATTAGTAAAATCTAGTAATGGCCTAATACATTTTAGTTATCATTGTTTTATTAGTAAGTTCCATGAAGCAGCTTCCCTGCAAAAAGCTAGTGCTTAGTCAATAGCCAGAAAAGTGGTATTAGCTTCATCCAGTTTAGGGATTCCCAAAGAAACACTCATCAGCCAAGGACAGACACACATATGCCTTCCTTTGCCAGTGTTTTGAAGTAAAACATTTAAGATACTTCTGTGTGACACTCACAGGCTAATGGGTTAGAGGACTTTTTTAAAAAACTTAACAGTTCTGTGCTAATGAAGTCCATACAACAGAATGGTAAGAAATGGGACCATTTATTTCCACAGTGATTTTTGCTGTAAGAGAAGAGACATTAGCTTCAACAGGATTAACCCCATTTGAATTACTATATTGTAGACATTCTTCAATCTTGCTGGACATAGCAAAGGAGAATTGGTAGGAAGAAAAAAAAATGTTCAAAGTGTGATAGCACATTCTACAAACTTGCAGCGCAGGTTAAGAATTATTATATTGGCAAATAAGGAACCTATGCACGGGGCACAAGAGATATATTAGAGGGTTCATAACAAAAATTCCAGACATCAGAGAGCTTAAAACAGGGTTTAAGAAAGGGAACAGAATATGACTATTAGCTTCCTCTGCTGAAAGTAAATTTCTGGCAAGATGTAAAGGATCTTTTGGGGTAATAGGAAAAATGAACAAAGTGAATTATAATACAAGACAACTGGAAAGAGAAAACTAGAGCTAATATATTCACATGAATATATTAAAAACATGGAAGGAAGCTAAAGATTCTATAGTCAGCCTTAGAGCTGACGTAAATACTAATAGGGGATATCCGGGAATTCTAATTCAGATTTTCAGATAGATATACCAATGTTTCATGTCCAGAAACAAGATGCGGCAGAGGTCTTACATCTGGACATTCAAAATCATAGCACCGGCCTTTAAAAATCATATCTGATGGACCAAAAGAACATGGCATTAAGAATGAAAAAATAAATGAATGAATAAACAAATAAATAAATGAACAAACAATATATAATAAATAAATAAATAAATAAATAATAAAACTTGACTGTAGGACTATAACAAATAGATTTATACAAGACACATGCTACACTCCTATGCACTGACTGACAAATTTCTTACAGTAATAGTTCTTATTAGCAATATGGTCTTGTTCCTCCGCTGTGCTACTTGTCCATTTTTATAGCTGCAGTGTTATATAGGCCTATCCAGTGGCTCAACTGCAGACTAATACCACAGGCAGTTAGAAACTCACTGT